>NW_006263535.1:318722-321467 GCF_000469605.1 Apis dorsata | reverse complement strand
CGAGGCAGAAATGGCACGGGCGGAGTCACGGTGAGGAAAGGGCGAGGGTGAAGCCCTCGCGCGAAACGGGAGCTATGGTGAAAAGCTTCGGTTTCTTCTTCGCCGGGAGGGCGATACCTGCCGTCCACCTTATGCTTTTTCTCGTTCTGGCCGACAGCACGGTGGCCGTAGACCTTTGTAAGTAACCACCACCTGTGTAATCTGCTCGTCCCCCGTCCAACCTTTACAGTTTTCATCGCGAAAACTTGCCCCATAACTTATTAACGAGCGAAACGATCGCCTCCGCGGCGATGTACCACGTGGCGCTTCACCGCAGTCGACGAACTTTCGATCCGCCGCTGGATTTACAACTGCCCTCTCTCTACCTCTCTCTTGCGGCGCGGTGGTAGCCTCCTCGAATTCGAAACTTTTCGAGTGAAACTTTTGCGCGGTCGAGCGTCGCGGCTCGCGACGACCACCGCCGTTGGCGGGTGGATCGGTAACTCGTGAGCTGCTATCAGAGATCGGAGGCTTTGTGCCCGATGCATCGACGACAACCGTTCGATTTCGTTCGATCCGAATTATTTGGGGATCGACCAATCTTCCACGGTTTCGAATCGAAAATCGAGTCTTGTAGTTCGCGAATATATGTGAGCCAGAGAATTCGGTCGCGACGGATCGCATCTCGCGTTTAACTTTTTACACCCTTGCGTTAGTTTGAAATTAAATGTTTGTCTGCGAGTCTATATTTTTCGTCGTTGCGTCGAATGAGATTAGAACGTTTGACAATATCCTTTTTCTTTTTTATCGCAGATTATGGTTGTGAGTGTGAAATTGATACATCGAATTTTATCAATTTCGAAGGAGAGTTGTAGTAATTCTTCCGTGGAGAAAGAGTAATTTTCAAAGATTTCTAAACGCGAAATATCAAGTATGATGTAATGGAATTTTATTCGATCGTAAAACAGCACGTACAACCTGAAAATACCCTTCTTTCTCTCTCTCTCTCTCTCTCTCTCTCTCTCGTTCAAAATATTCCTTTCACAAGGGATAGCCGAATATCTCTACTCTAGTGGCACTTTCAGTCAAATTCCACCCACCCTCGATAAAGGTCCCTGAAATTTAATGGTTCAATAAACGTCCAAGTAAATTTCCCGCGGTAGACGTCTCACAAGTTGTCCTCATCGAGCGTTTAATCGATCATCGGCCCGTACGAAAAAGCTTGCATCGATTTGCATGTCGGAGTGGCTTAGTCAGCATCCAACAGGCCCGTTACCTTCGCTAAACGATCTGTCATCCGCGTTACCTTTTCTTTTAACGAGTTCACGATATTCGAAATCAATTTGAACAGTTACGTACGATTCGATAAAATGCTACTTTGAATTTTTATTTGGAGGAGAAACGTATTAAATCTTTAAAATTATCATTTTCCATGCAATTTTTAAGTATAATCAGTTTCGTAAATCTATCAGATTTATTGTTTAATTTTTCGATTACCAATTATTTTAGTAGGAATTAGTAATTTTTCTAAAATTCTTTTCTTTTTTTTTTACGCATAGTAAATTAATCCTTGTACAACTTTACGAAAGAAATTTAATTTTAAATAGATTATTCTATTTCAAAGATGGTGATGGAATAATTTTCTTTGCCTTACAAGGATCGTAAGTGGTAATTTAAAATAATCCCAATAAATAATCTCGATTACTTAGGCACAGAGATAGAAATCCTGCAGAAAGTAGCTGAAATAATCGACAAATAAGGATACACGATCGTATTGACTTAAACTATCGGTAATATCGTAAAACGTGGCATAAAATTTCCCAAATCGATATTCGAAAAATCGCAGCCAAGTATATATACTTGCTTATCGCGAAACTCTCTCTCTCTCTCTTTCTCTCTCTCTTTTCGAGACGGCAAACGTATTAACCTGTTGCTACGCGAGAGCATCGCGAGAATTCGAAACGAGGGCGATAAACGTCGCGATCGTTTCGAAAGAAACCGGTTGTTGTGCCGTATTGAAAAAAAATCCCAATATCCCGGCCTAGAATTTCACCTTTATATTTCACGCCTTTACATATTCTAAGCGCATCGATTCTATAAACTGTAACGGACACGCTTTTTTCCCTTCCTCCTCCGGTGTCCAACTTCAACTCCTTTGCCTAAGAAACGGTGAAGAAAAGTGGCTCGTTAATGGAGTACACGAGATCGTTGCCGTGGAATCAATTCAGAATCTTCCTTCGTAGGAAGAAATCTGCCTGCGAGGAAGGAAAAAAAGAAAAGAGAGAAAGAGAGAGAAGAGAGTGTACAAACAGCGAGGGAAGAAGCATAAGCGTCTTGAAAATTCTTTTTTCAATTAAAGAAACGGGAACGTGGGATTGTATCGAATACCCGGATATCTAATTGCAATATATATTTCCTGGAAACCGATTGAAAGAAATGGCCGTGTGTTCATCCCTGTGTCAATAGAGCAGAAGCAATTAATGATGTTTCGTGACGTGCAACCTTGCGCGAATACGAGGATGACGAGAGGAAATACGTGAAATACGAGGAAGCAACAAAAAAAAGAAAAAGAGACAGAAGTTTTCTCACAGAGTGTAGAGAGAGAGAGGGAGGGAGGGGGGATGGGATTAAAACNGGCGAGGGCGATATATCGAAGCTTCATTAATAGTAATAACGTGCCCGATTCTCTGCACCGCTTTGTCTTTTCCACGTGGATCGTTATTGATTCTTCGTTGATATCCAGACTTTCGTTGGAAATAATTCGCG
>NW_006263535.1:317712-318625 GCF_000469605.1 Apis dorsata | reverse complement strand
AAAATGAAAGAAGGATCTGGGGTGGGGGAGGGGGGAGGGGGATTGTATCCGCAATGCGGTCTAAGTGTTCGAAAGAATTTTTGCCAGTGAAAATTCAGTTGGGTTTGGGTCGAACTGTAGTAGGTATATTAATTTATGCAATTATGCGAGTGTGTTATTGATATTTTTATGCGTTTTTTTTTTTTAAATAAGAATTCGTGAATATCGAAATGGGGATTAACTTAGGGTCCCGAGTTGGAACGATAACGAATTGGAAATGATCGTCGATCGAAACGTCAATAGAAAATTCGAATTGAAAAATTTCGACGTACAGATTAAAAATGTAAAATCAAAGGAAAAAGGAAAGGATTTATACGATTATTTTAGAATTCGATAATTTATATATTTTCGTGATATTATTATTATTATTATTATTATCGTTTATAATTCATTTTAATTCAATTCTATTTAAATTTCATTATTTGTAGTATATTCGTAATATTTTATAACAAGGGAAAAGCTTTTGTAATTCTACATCAGATGTACGTATTTATTTGACAGTTTCTGGTTTTAAATAAAAATCATTGGGACACGAATTTTCGCAATTCGATTCGTTTTTTACCTCTAAAAGCAAAAAAAAAAAAAAAAATATTTTTACACGTCTCTACATTTCGAAATAAAATTTATTTAAATCGTTCGATATTTTCTTCGACGATAATCCTCCTCCCCCCCCCCCCCCCCCAAAAAAAAAAAAAAAAGAAGAACTTGGGGAGAGCATCGTCAGTTTCATCGATGCCCCAGTTCCCTTCCGAGAGAATACACGTTCCGCGCGACGCACAAGTTCGCGTAGAAATTAATTCATTTACACGCGAGTTACTTCGTTACTCGGTTCGAAGCACAGACTAATGTCGTTTTCGCGACGAGCTCGCAATCT
>NW_006263535.1:314780-317641 GCF_000469605.1 Apis dorsata | reverse complement strand
CTCTCTCTCTCTCTCGCTCTCTCTCTCTCGCTCTCTCTCTTCTCTGTCGGATCGAAGGGAGGAATTACGACGTCGCGGATTCGTCCAAGGATGGAGAGCAAAGTTTGGCCGATAATATTAATGGTCCAGCCACCTATGCGCGACCGTTCTGTTTCTCGATGGCTTAGCACAGATTCCTTCCGTTATAACCTCGAATTCCCCGCCATTAATTCTCACGGAGCCTCTGCTCACTCGCGGCACAAAGCTGCATTCTCCGTTCGCGTTGTTCCGGTGCACCTGCACTCGATATCCGGAATTATACGTATTATACGTTTATTCCAGCCTCGAGTATTCGACGGCAAACGACGCAAATTTTACCGTTTTAGTTGGGCAATAGAAGCTCGAATGTATGCATAGAATCGATGGGAGTCGCGCGCGCGCGCAGCCTCGATAATCGAGCCACCGATGCCGGGGCTGTACGAATTTATCGTTACACGGGATTCGACGTGTTCCTCGTACTTGATTCCATTCGTAATTTCGGAAATTTTCTATAATATCGGAGAGTTGCGAATCGTTTAATCCAAATTATCCAAATTATTTCTTCGGACAAATTTATGCGCGATTGGAAATTTATCGTTGCACAATATTCGACAGATTTATTCGTACTTGATTATTATACCGGTAATTCGAATTTTCCCATAAACGCGGATCGCTTTATTCTCGATTATATCGTTCGATTTTTTTTCGATTCTTGTTCAACGAGTGCGACGATTAATCTCGGATGTGTACGCATCTCTTTTCCTTCTATTACGATTTAAAAATTCTATTTGAGAGAGAGAGAGAGAGAGATTTAATAGTTAATTTTTATTTAAACACATCCTCGACTTTAATCGTCTTTGATTATCTTTCACGAATAATAATCGATCCACGGCCAATTCTTTCCTAATTATCGAACAACGAAATGAATCATCGAACACCCTTGTAAGTGCTCACGCGAATATCACTGTTCCCACTGCGAAACGCGAATATTCACACTGCGCGATGATGATGAAATCGCGCGAGTGTCAATGATAATACTCAATTTCAGAGAATTTCAATTTACACGGGCCGCCGTTCGAATCGTAATTCCAACTCCATCGACAATTTATCGAGCCACGCGTACAATGTCCCGAAAGCGTCGGTGTGCGCACGTTCGTTAGCCATGAGATCGCTCACTCTCTCTCTCTCTCTCTCTCTCTCTCTCTCTCTCTCTCTCTCTCTCTCTCTCTCTCTCTCTCTCTTAGTTTTCGCGCAACCATAGCAAAATCGTAAATATAACGCGGCCTGGAGTGGAGAAACGGTGGACAATATCGCATCAAGATAAGAGTTGCCCGGTTCCTGGTAACGCCGCCGTGTTGCCTCGTGAAACAATTTGATCGTTGCCAAAGATAGGAAAACGTTGAGGTAGTCCTAACTCTTCCAGCTTCGGTGATGGGAGGAGAAAGAGGGGTTGCGGAGATCGTATACGAGAACGTAAACCTAGCTCTATCCGACGGATTCATATCTAGCGCTTAGCTCGGTTATTTAACCGTTTATGATCCGATGGCGAGGACGAAACATCGATACAAGTCTCCCCCCTCTCTTTTTTTCTTCACCTAGTCGGTCGTATACTCTTGGCCCTGTGCCAAGAAAACGCGTCTCGAAGACGATAGTTTAACTCAATTTCTCTCGTTTGTTTCAGCCCAATGCATCGCGCCGCTCGGCATGGAATCGGGCGCGATCCCGGACGCGGATATCACGGCAAGCTCCACGTTCGACACGGGAAACGTTGGCCCCCACCTGGCACGGTAAGCGAACCTTTTTCATCTCGATGACCAACCATTCGTCACCCATATCTATCCGGTGACTTCTGTTGTCGTTGCGTCGCCCTGCCCGTTCAATCGCGATCGACCGCCACGCGGCAACGATACATCTACGTGTATGTGTATATACTATATACTACACCTGCTTCGCGAACCTTAGATACAATTTCACGAGTTTCTTTTTTCCCGTTGACCAAGAATTTTGACTCGAGAATCTTCTCGTTCTTAAATTTTTGGCTACGATTTTTTTTTTCTTAAGCTGTCGAATCAATTTAAGATTCTCGAGTGGAATAGCCGAATTCTTTCGACCCTCGTAATTTTGAGATCCTAGTCGATTCGAGTCGAGGCTAGACTATTATAGGCTCAGATTCAATAGGATTTTCTCGCTCTTTTTGGGTACGATTTTTTTTTCAAGCTCTCAAATTATTCGAAATTATCGTCGATCGAATAAGCGTACATAAGATTCGTGGAATATCCGAATTCTTGAGATCCTAGTCGATTGAAGTGGAGGCTAGGCTATTATAGGCCGGATTCAATAGGATCCTGCGTTTATGGTTGACGCGATACACACACAGCCTCTGATTCCGCGAATGGCTGTTATAACGATGGATTTCGCGAGACAATGGGTTCAGAGAAGACGATGAAATTGCGTCTCGTCTAAAGCGTAACGAGGAGATCGAGGGTTTTAATCGATCGGGGAGAGAAATTTGAGCGAAGATACCTTGGAGAAGGGCGAAATTTGAAACGTGGAAGGGAATTTATTCGACGAGGCGAAATAAGTTCGATAATAATAATAAGTTTGAATTGCGTTCGAATGATTCGAAGATTCGGATGGTAAGTACGGATCGTTATACGTGTCGATTCGATCGTGGCGCGTGGTGGAAAGCAGCAAGTTGCGAAGAATTCCATTTGTCGGGGATAGAAATAGGATTTATTTGCTTTGTTTAACCGACGGGGGATAACGGAAATATTGTTTCCCATCAATCCGTGGANACGTGACCAAAGCAAGTGAAAACTTGGCAAAAGTATACATACATACAT
>NW_006263535.1:312942-314759 GCF_000469605.1 Apis dorsata | reverse complement strand
ATATATATATATATATACGATAGTTTATGGAAGATTAAAGAGACGCTTATCGCTGCTTTATTCGTTTCAAAAATATAACCATCGTTTATATAATCGATGCCGATCAGAAAATAGAAGAGTAGGATGTCTGGTAGAACTCGGATTAAGCGATCTCGCGATACACGCGAGGCAGGGAAAATTTATTGGCCTCGTTTCCTCCGCGAAATATTATCTTACGTTTAAATCACTCGTGGTGATCGAACGTTGCAAAGAAACGACTCCCCATCGGGGAGGGGGGAGTCGTCCTTTCGAGATTTCGATTTACTTACGCTCAATTATACTAAGATAATTACTCGACGTACGACGTCGTCCGAGCGGTTATCGGGTGAATAATTCATACGGTGGCGATGCGTGTCGAAAAGCAGGAGGGGGAAGAGGAGGAGGAGGAGGAGGAAGGAAATTCGCGGAGACGTACGGTGGAAAGGTAAATCAACGGCCCCCTCGTGACGTGGCAGACAGTTTAATCGCGGTCGAAAACTCGGCTCGGAGGAGGAAAATTAATATTTCAGGATTCGTTAATAGGGACACGGATTCCCCGCCACGCGTTCCCTATGAATACTAAAAAACGCGACGCGGCACGGGTTAATACGCGAAATCCGGTTTGTCGAGTTTGCGTGCGCGACGCGAAACACGTTATCACGCGTAAACAAAGAGGGCAGAGCGGAGGTAATTATTTCTAATCTGACCGCGTCGGCTTTTTTTCCCCTCCGTTTTATACGGCGAAAACCTCGCCACGACTATGCGACCGTTTTTCAGCCGTCGCGCTAAAATGAAACGAAAATGAAAGAATGAGAGGAGCAGGAAAAAAAAAAGGAAGATTGGATTAGATATTTGTTTTTGAGGATACGTGTATTAACGAGTTTTCTGTATAAATTTATAGAAAAAATAACTTGATCGCATCGATTTTAAGCGGTATGAAAGGAAATAAAATCGTGCTCGCGTCACGATTATGAACAAAAGAATTTCTAACGAATATTAATCGATTACTTTATTTTATTTGGATACGTTAAGATCGCAGAAGGCAAGAATTCGTCGTTCACCGATTTAAAATTAATTTATCTCGTTCGTTTCTAGAAAAAAGAAAGTCGAAATAATTCTTGGCGCGCATGTTGGAAAAAAGAAGGGAACGGAAAGGAGATTCGATTCTCGAGTTGGCGCTGGAGAAAGTTGATGAATTCTAATCGGAAGGGTGATGCATATTCCAGAAAGAATAAATCCCCGAGATAACAATGCGCAATTAAATCTCACGTGTCTCTCCCATACTTTTTCGCGTCGCCCGCTTCTAATTAATATTTACGCGGAAACTCTTCCTTTCGCGGCCTGTGTTTATCGAAGCCGCGCCCCGCGCAATTAATCCAGCCGGACGATAGTTGGATAATTCCGGGCTGATCGAACCTCGTGCAAACCTCGTTCCATATTCATCGGCCTTCCATTCATGCGATCACGTAGCCCCCCCTCCTCCTCTTTTGTCCGCTAATAAGCAATTTTACATGACAATGCGGTATAACAATGCGCGGAGCGCATAGAATGATAGAGCGAGGGATTGAATAATTCGAAGAAATTTAACGGCGAAACGAATTCCACTCTTTCACCCTTCTTCCTTTTTCCTTCTTTTTTAATCGATAGATAAAACAGGACGGAAGCTTTTGGGAATTCGTTCCATCCTTCGCAAAAAATTTATACAACAATGAATCCGTCCATCGTGAAATACTTTATCTAAACCTTTCGCCTAAATTTTATTCGACTGGGATCAATTGACTAGTTTCAACTTAGAACGC
>NW_006263535.1:309483-312825 GCF_000469605.1 Apis dorsata | reverse complement strand
AGTTCGCATCGTTCTTCGTTTAAAATCTTTCGACGAGTTGAAACGATTAAAACACTCTATTCTTTCTCTACGCGTCCAGATATGAAATTCGAATCAATCGCATTATTCTTATTCTTTCATGTCGGCCGCGCGCGAAAAAGCTTGCTCCTCGAGCAAGCAACCCTGATACAATTATCACGGGGGAGACGTTTGACGGGTGAAAAAGAAGAGTCGGCGGCCCTCGCAACCTGTGCAACCCGCGTAAACCTTTCGCCTAAATTTTATTCGACCTGGGATCAATTGACTAGTTTCAACCTAGAACGTAGTTCGCATCGTTCTTCGTTTAAAATCTTTCGACGAGTTGAAACGATTAAAACACTCTATTCTTGCTCTACGCGTCCAGATATGAAATTCGAATCAATCGCATTATTCTTATTCTTTCATGTCGGCCGCGCGCGAAAAAGCTTGCTCCTCGAGCAAGCAACCCTGATACAATTATCACGGGGGAGACGGGTGAAAAAGAAGAATCGGCGGCCCTCGCAACCCGCGAATCCGAGAGCGCGTGCGCCGCTCTCCTCTCCCCTCCTCTCTCCCCTTCTCTCCCTCCTCCTCCTTCCGTCGTTTAGATATTAATGCGTAGGGTCCAGTATTCAACGGCGGTTGTTGCAATGCAACAACGGTTTATACGAATATCCCGTCCCGCGGGACGTATCCGGTCTGGTTTGGCTGCAGGCCGCGGTTGCAGGGCTGGAACCTAGATCCGACGCGGGAGCAGGGTGATGGAGGGTGGTGGAGGGTGGGAGAGAGAGAGAGAGAGAGGACGTCGGCCCCGCGGGCTCTCCGATATTAATACATTCCATTACCGCAGACAATGACCGGGTGAATGGGCCTCTGGCTCTTGATGAGCTCCGGGGCGCCCCCGCACTGTGCAACCAACAGCCTCCTTCGCTCGTCCGCGTCACCGTCTAATTTAATACACGCCGCGGCGCGGGAAGGTGGTTGGAAGGTGGTGGCCGACGAGAGGGAGAGAGAGGGACGTTCCTCGATACGATGATCCCCAGATATAATACGAGCCGTGTGTGGGCATGATAAATTGAAATCGAAGGGGAACACTTGGATTTTTAAGCGATGTATGGTTATTTTTTTATCTAAGGGGTTAGAATTTGAAATGGGGGATTTTCTGTCTTAGGTAGGTATTCTGGATATATATATATATAGTAGTCAATTCAAATCGAGAGAACATAGTGATAATTTCGAGAGAGATAGTCGAAGTGCACGAATCGCGTCACATCGAGATATGAAAGCAAACGCGTCGTTTCTTGTACGCGTCGAAGGGGAAGGAAAAAAAAGACTCGTCGATCAGGAAAGCGGAACGTTTCAATTAAGATCCAGCGTGTGAGTATATCGATGTATATGCACCAGGGATAACCTGGTCAACCTTGGAAAGCTACTTGGAAATTTGAGAGAGCGGAGCATAGCACTTCGAAGAAGGTTAAAGATCAACTCTGATGGAGAGAAAGAGAGAGAGAGGGAGAGAGAGACGCAGCTGAGATGGGAACAGCGTTGAAAATGCCAAAAATAGATAGGTCGAAGCTTGGAACGTGTCGAAGTGGCGATAAATCCGTGTCGATCGACCGTGTTTCGCAATGGCGACACGGGTCTATATATACGAGTGAGGGATTGAAAAAGAAAGAAAGAAAAAAAGAGGAATTGCCTCGGACAGGATCGAAAAGTTGGACGTCAAACACGATGTAATTTAATTGAAACGTTTATTCGTCCACCCTCATATGTTAAGCACCGGCCGTTGAAAGTGCGCGATAATTTAATTTGAGCCGAGGAGGGCTGATCGATCGGCCAATCCCCAAAGACGCTTTTCCGCGCGGGATGAAGCGCGAGCGTGGAAAGAAAGAATGGAGAAACGAGGTGGAGAAAAGGGAGAGAGAATGGAAGTTTTCCCTCCCTCGAATCGACGGAGGTCTTTCTCTCTCTTTCTCTCCCGTTGAAAGGAGAAGTCTGGGGAAGGGAGAAGAAGCGTGAAACGATCGTTTTCCATATGAAACGCGCCCACAACACAACAATTTTCGTAAGAGAAGCGGAACCGGCTGCTCCTCTCTTTGAGAATCGTTCTCCCTTTCGCGCGTCTTCCCTCTCTCTTTCCCTCCCTCTCTCTGTTTCCCTTTTCTTGCCGTATTCTCGTTCAACGGTATTTCCAGAATGGGCGCAATTAAGATGCTGGTAAGAGAAGACTGGTGTACAAGAAGACTCCTCCGTTTCTGGGGAGAAATTGCGCCGGGGATTGAAAAGTCAAAAGGCAAAGTCGCGACCGATTCAGCGGGTAAATTCAATTGGAATTAGCCCGAGGAGAGGAGGTGAATGCAGTTTGGGGGAGGAGGAAAAAAAATTGGAGAACGCGATTCGATGGCTCGTTTAACTCGTAAAAACTCGTTTCCCCGTGTTTATTATTATTCTTATGCTAGCGAACGAGATGAAAACGCGCCAATTGCTGGCTTTTTCCACTTTTCGATTGGACAGTTTCTTTTTCTTCTTCTTTCTAGTCGATATCCTGGAAAACGCACTTTTTTTAAAACGTGCACAAATGCGTATTTTACGAAGAGAAAGGAAATTCGCGAATAATTTTTTTTTTAATAAAAGTTATTTTTTAGCATGCTTTTCGAATATTTTCCGATTTTCACTTTGAAATAACTAGATACTGTTGATTAAATATCCTATCTCTTAAAATAATTAACAATTTTTAATTCTAAAGATGTATGCCTCGAAGAATCAACAAATTTAAAAATTCTCTAGAATCTCAAATTTTTTTTTACGGAAAGTTACATAAACTATCATATTGAATTAAAAGCCTCGTATAATCCCCAAATCCAAATATTTTTCCGTTTCGAATTAAAAAAAAAAGAAAGAAAGAAAAAAACTATCCTCTCGTCCTCCACGTCCACGAAGCGATAAAAGAGGGTGAGAAATTAATCGTATCGAGGTGTCCCCTTTGAAGGAAGGAATATTTTCCTAGACGACCTTCCCAGCGAAAACAGTTTTCCACCGATACCTCGCTTTTCCGTTCGATCGTATAAAAATTAAACTCGTGGTGGAACGCGACACGACACGATAGGAATAATAGCAGCGGGGACCGATGCGCGTATAGACGCGTGACGAGGAACGAGCGCGCGATAAAATTGCAGCGAATGGGTTTCGAGCAGTTTCATTACTCGACACGCTGTAATTTAGAAAGCGAAGATAAGGTGTGTAAGCCAGCTTTACACTCAACCGGTCGATTACCAACCTCGTCTCCTCGGGTGAATCCCATTTTCGATCTTGCTCGTGCCGGGTTAAAGGGTGTGGATCCATTGT
>NW_006263535.1:304057-309171 GCF_000469605.1 Apis dorsata | reverse complement strand
ATATATATATATATATATCGTCGTCCATGGAGTCCATGGTGAAGATGGAAAATTTCTGGAGAAAGGAAACACGGAGGACAGCGTATAATTTTCGTAAAAAGAATCGGTTGTTGGCCGAATCGATCGTTCCTCGACGACAACGCGGAGAATCGAAAAGCGGAATTCAATTTGCACGGGTGTCGACCGCATCGAATCCGAAGGAACGAATCTCGATATTCTCCCCTGATATTCCTCGAAGCGAATGCGAAGAAGATCCGAGGGCGGGGCGGGATGAAACAAGGTGGCGCGATAATTCGTTTTCCAAGTATCGCCTCGTTGATTTCGCGAGGGAGATGCGAAACGCGGACCTTTGAAGAGATACAGTTCCCGCTCTCGAGTGGATATCGCCGATTTACGTTTATTGCTCCCTCGATCTCGCCGCTCGTAAACTTACCTTCGATCGTGCCTTCGATATCGTTTAATTTCGAGATCGTTTCGCTCGTTCGTCGAATAACGAAGAAGCATGGTAAATAGACTGGGGAAATTTCCTTCGATGAAGCACCGTTCCGATCGAGGAAGGGGAATACGATCGCGCGATAGGAAAGCGTAATCGCGTGTGATTTAAACGAAAAAATAAAAGTAGAGTTGGAGAGCGCGATGATAAAGATTGTAAGAAAGTTCGGGATTGTTCGTCGTCGTTGAATCGCCACGGAAAGATGGAAAGTTTCGAGAATGGAAGGTTGTTAGAGTGCGTAATAGAGATTGTAGAGAGAGTCGCATTCGAGGGCAGCGAAGCATCGGCGAAAGCAGCGAGAATAGGAGACGCGTGATAATTGCAGGAACATGGTCACACTACAGCTTTAACCTAATCGACTAGCTATCTCCAATTATTGTACTTGATAGTTGTTATTATGCTTAACTCGGAAACACGAGTAATATAACGCGATCAACTGTATATTACGTAGCGATATAGATTAGAATTTTTGACAATTAATTTCTTTGTCGTTAAATGTAATTAAATTAGCCTCTTTTTGTTCTATCTGAATCGAGTATAAGTTTTTTTCAGAAAACGCTCGTCTGCAGTATGAGATAGATCAATGAGACACGAGAGGCACGAGAAAAAAATTCGATGAAATTAATAATTATCCTTTATACTAAATGAAAACTCTTTAAATTTTATTTGATCCAATTTTTAAAGGCGAAAGCTACGCGACAGATTTGAATTTTACTCGATATTCATCTACTTGTGAGAAAAACCATATAAACAATTTTCCAATCCATCCCGAGGAACAAAGATCGCGAGAGGTTGAACGAGGAGAATTAAAAATTACGTACGTATCCAGCGGAGGAAAATCAGCGAAGGAACGATCCGAGAATGAACTTCGCGTGTTGCGAAGGACGGTGGTGGTAAATTTACGATTCAACGGTGAGCTCGAAATTTTTAGAATTACATATCCCTCTCTCTCTCTTTCCTTCTTCCTTCTCTTCGTTTCTCTCAAATGTGACCGAATCTTTGGTCAACGTTCGTTTCCACGGTTTGGGTTAACACGAACGATACGACTTTCCGTGAAAAAAAGATAAGGAGAGAGGCGAGCGCGTTGGCTAATTTGCCAACGAGAATAAACCGCGAAGCGGTTGTAACGAGCGATGGGAAGTTTAAGCTCGTCCCTTGTCCAGAAACACAGGCGGTCGTCGTTTTTCGCGAGAGAGAGAGAGACCACACACGCCGCTCCACGCCTCCTTCGAGGCAAAAAAAGTCGGTTTAAATGGCACGTGTAGGCTGCGTAGACGGACGTAACGCGGGTTAAATGTCTGGTGGAAACGGACGGACGGTGGAACGATGGAAAGGGGAATGGGTGAACGGAGCGTGGTTATCGCTTTCACCATCCTCGTGAAAGCGTTTCGCGATCATATGATATTTCGAGGATTAATATTTCTATTTTTCGATAGCAACGAGCATGGGCGTGCGATATCGCCACGTTAGTCATCTTATCTAATAATTCTTGTTCGAAAACGTCGAAAAAACCTGCGTATATTCACAATATCGCGGGGACAAGAATCTATTTTCCACTTCGCTTTGTCGACGCTACGTAGTAATAGAAAAACTGCAATATTCAAAGAGGTAAAAATTATTTTTATTTGTTCGAAATTATCTTAGAATAATCATGCTAATATGCCTAGCTTATTCGTATACAATTACATTTATAAAATAAACTATCGTTACGAATCGTAATTAGCCTACGCGTATTACGAGAAATAGAAAAAATTTTTACGTTTTATATTAGAATTCTCTGGATTCTATACCCTAACGCATCGAGATCTTAGATACAGATCGTCGTTTCGCGACAAATGCCAGAAAAGAAGATAGAAATGCGCGTGAAAAGTACGTACAAATATACGATATATTCCAAAACGAAAATCCAAAGAACGTGTTTAAATCAGAAAAAAAATAACGATAACTATCTTTTTAACGATAAATCTCAAGAAGTATCGGAAAGCAAGTTTCGAACACGAAGTAACGCGAACCCCGTGTACATTGAGAACAAACATGTCTTAAACCGCGTCGTAAACATGGCGCGATTCAATGTTCTTAACATCTATATACATTTGCATACACGTTCCAGAGAGGCCGTGAATCGTAACTCACGTTAACCGTGGCCACATCTCGGTTACACGACATCCACGTACACCGTGGCCCGTATCAATTAGTCCGTTAATGCCGAACGGTATCAATTAAGTGCGCGAGCCGTAATCGCCGCGATCCCACCGGAAGACGTGGACAGAGTTTTAACGCTTCGACCGTAAAACCGACCCACGCCTTTTCCCATTATATTCCATCGGCGGAATATAATTCGCGCGTGTATACCTGCTAAGTGTCGGCGCGCCTCCTCGTTCCAACGACCGACCAGGTCCGAGCCGGTGGCATAAACACACGGTTGCAACGCGTAAATCTCGCGAAATCAGACGAGATTATTCGCCCGCGAGAATATCGTCGTATCGTTTCTCGACTCGATGGCCGAGAACCACGATCATTAATCGCAAACGTGAGGAATGAATATTGCGCGGAAGGGAAGCGTGAAGGAGTTTTTTACGAGTTTTTACGAGGAAACGAGAAGAATTTGGTTGCGATTTCGAGCGTAATACTCAATTTGGAAATATAAATATTAACGTGTTTATATTCGTTCCACTTTAGTTTCGGAATATAAATATTAGAGCGTTTATATTCGTTCCACTTTAGTTTCGGAATATAAATATTAGAGTGTTTATATTCGTACCCCTTCCACTTTAGTTTTCGAAACAAGAATTGTCGAGGCACGCGTGTCATTTAAAGCTCGGTGCTCGAGGAGAGACGTTGTCGTTTCTGTCTCGATCGTATTTCGCGTCGCACGATCTACGTTTATAGCAAACGGGTAACGCGAAAATGATAAGGAAGCGATACGATAGCCTCCAATTCGACAAGGGAAAAAAAGAATCGCGCGAGGAGGTGTCTGTATAGGCGCGATAATAATAGATCGGGAAAGGCAGTGATAAAAGTGAAAAATCGGGCGCTCATTAATTTGGCGAATTAGCTCGCGAGTAATAAACGGGGCGACGTTTCGAAGAGGACGACGAGCGGTGAAACGAGTTTACGATAAACCGGACTCCCTTCGATGGATGGAAAAGAAAGGAGAAGCGATGGAAGAGCGTGGTCGTTACTTCTGCCACGCGAACGAGCGATCGTAAGTAGTTAGTCAAGTTGGATTGACGGTTAGATGGCTGGGTGTCGAGATATCGAGAGGAACGAAAGCGTCCTGATCGTTTACGTCCCGATATTTTATAACGCGCGATGGGTTGGATTACATTTTAGACGCCTGATAGATCGTGCGTAGCCGGATACGATTACTATCGATTCAGACATCTCATTTCTTCGATTCTTTCTCGTCACGCGTACGTGTTTCGAAATCGACTCCCAGTTACACGGAAGTTATACCGTGTGTCACACATATACACTGATAAATCGACGTGTCTTTATTCTTATCGAACCATATCACGAATACTTTGTCGAGCGAAAAAAATTGAACTTCAAACGAAAACGAATACATAAAGCGAATACCCGATTTGCATTTTCGAAGGGAACCGTTAATTGAAGCGAACTGAACGGCTAGGATTCCATCTAAAAATCCTATATTAATTACATCGACGAAATTTCGCGAACGGCACCCCTCCCTCTTTCTCCTAAAGAGACCGAATTATCGCGAGTCGTAACGGTAAGTGGCGCCGCGTCCGGGGTCGGCGACAATTAAGGACAGGGCAAATATCGTGGTAGGTACGTACACGTCGTTAAGGCACGCCTCCAAAATATTCCTGTAATGAAGAATAATGCACGGTTACCGGCACGAACCCTCGAGTGTTCCCTCCCTTCTCCTCCTCCTCCTTCCTCGAAGATGTCGTCCTCGTTGTCCTTCCTCCCCCTCTCACCTCCAGAAAGGATATACCGACGCAGGTTATTATACGTGTATATATAGTATATACATATCGCGATACGAGCTTCCCTCTTAGCCGAGCATTTAAACGGTCCACGCAATTAGGAAAGGCGCTTCGCGCCTCATCTTTTATTCATGCCGGTTGCACGAGCATGATGCGGCCTCCTCCTTGCTTTCGACCCCCTCCCTCCTCCCAAAGATTAAAACCGAACCACGGTCGATCCACGGCCTGGACATATTAAATGGCCAGCTTGCGCCTTCGATTCACCGTCGGTGTGTGTGTATATGTGTGTATGTGTGTGTGTGTGTGTGTGAGGTTTACGTGGATGAGTCGTCTCTACTGGCAAAGTCATCGAGATGCTTTGTTTCTTAGAGTTGTTGACACGTAATGGCAGGTTCTCGGGTTACTCATCCTTCGCGTTGTCCATCCTTCGATTTCACGAGGTAATAATTTTTATTGTCACTTTAGGTTTAAGGGTTTGCTTATCTCGGGAAGGATTTGGCGTTTTGATGTATTTAGCTTCCCTCCTTCCTAGCTTTCCAATTATTATAATTGGAGTTCGAAGCGTTAATTAGCGAAATTAATTTGAATCTTTCGTTCTTTATGAAATAGAGATGTAAACAACAACCGCTGTTTGTTATTATCGTTCTTTGTGTATGTATATATATAAT
>NW_006263535.1:285591-303963 GCF_000469605.1 Apis dorsata | reverse complement strand
TATATATAGAAAAATAAGAGAGAAAGGATCCATTTATACGTTTTACGTTCCTGCTCCTTTCGAAATTTAATTTAATTATCTTTATTGCCTTTCGTTATTGCTGTTAATTATACGTAACAGAGAGAGAGAGAAAGATATAGAGACAAGGCGGAAAATACGGTTGAAATCGTGACCGAAATTGGCGGATCCCGGGGAGGGTACCAAGATTTCACGGCGTTATGATTATTCTGCTCGTTTTTAATTTCAAACGAGCCTCGCAGCGCTGTTTGTTTTTTTTTAATGACGATTGAAATTGCCCTCGGACGGAAGGAAGGAAGAAAAACGATACGACGCGAATATTTTCAAGTTTTTTAAAAAACATTGAAAACGTCCTTCCTCCTCCTCCTCCTCCTTCTCCTTCTCCCCGGGCAAAGAAAAGTTTTTCCCCGTGCGAAAGTGTTTGTTACGTCGGTTTATGGGAAAAATATGGGATACGTTTTTTTGTCGCGGTTAAGGGGTTCACGTGACAAAGGTGATTTTCAAACTTTCCAAGTATCACTTATACACTTCTCCCGGGTATCTGCCCGGCCCCATTAAGTAGTTAAACTCGTGTTTTTTGTTCCCTTCTTTTTTCCCCTCTCTCTCTTTCTCCCTTTCTTCCTCCCTCTTCTGCTCTCCTCGTCGCCTCAAGAGTGTATTTAACGCGCAAGAAGGTCTGAAGGAGAAGTTGGGTCGGTTTCAAATTTATTATTGGAATAACGAAAGTATTAAAAGTTGAGGGCAACGAGCGTGGGCCGATATCGGAATTTAGTTTAGAGGGAAACGGAGCGGGGAAAGGATCGTTAGATATCTTGGCGTTTAATTAATTCGTTACGTTGCGGGAGAAGTATTGAAAGGGTGAGGTGAAAAATAGGAATGCGGTCCTCGGTGGAGGAGGAGAAGGTGGAAGGTCGAGATGTCGAAGTTGGCGGAATCTTGCTAAGAATGCCGCGTCCGATTACCCCCTTGGAAACTTCTTGGAACGTGCCTGGAGTTACAANNCCCTCTCTCTCCTCCTCTGCGATTATATATATATATATATATATATATACGTTTTCTTTAACCCTTCTTTCCCCTTTGCACAACACCTTTGTGTTGATCTAGTAAAAGGATAAGAGATCGCGAGGATGAAATGTGCAAATGAACAAAGGGTGGTTCGAGAAAATATTTGAAACGTTTAAGGAAGAAGCGAATAAGCGAGGGTTGAAAAGTAAAAAAATTCGCTAGGAAAGAAAATTGATTTCGAGAAATTATCGTTCGTTAATGGGATGCACTCTCGCGTTGAGAGTTATTCGCTCGTGGAGGAACACTCTCTCGACGATTTTTCCCTCTCAAACGAACCTTAAAAAAAGTATCACGGATCGCTTCGGTTCTGGCAGAGTATTGTTGTAATCGATACGAATATCGCGGATCGCTGCGTTGATTGGAATAAATCCCATTGGACGCCCGCGAAGATCAATATCTGTTCTGAATAAAAATAAAAAAAAAAAAACGATACGAATATATTTGAAAAAAAGGAAGAAATAAATAAAATTCGCGAGAATTGGAAAACTTTTTTTCATTCATCGAGCGTCATAAAAGACGTTAAGATTTCAAACTTCTCATTCTCGACACTCTCCACACTTTCGCCCCATCTCGAGTGAAATTACATCGTTAATTAAACTCCAAGTATCGTTACAATTATAATTACGCGAGAATACGAAAGATTATTCGAGAAAAAAAAAAAGAAAAGAAAAAAAGAACTTGTTCTTGTTCCAGATTAAAAGCGGAGAACCTCGGTGGCGCTTGGTGTCCCAAGAATCAGATCACCCAAGAAGCCCGGGAATGGTTGGAGATCGACCTTCATACGGTTCACTTGATCACGGCTACCGCCACGCAAGGTCGGTTCGGGAACGGTCTCGGTGTCGAGTATGCAGAGGCGTATCTCCTCGAGTACTGGCGACCGCGTCTGGGCAAGTGGGTCCGATACAGAGATATCAAAGGGAAAGAGGTGAGTGCTGCCTTATCTCGCTCGAATTCCATTAACTAATTCACCGACGGCCTCGATCTTCCTTTCCTCGACTTCCTCGGACCTATCTCGGATCGAATCGACCGGACCGTTTAAATTCCAATTCGTGTCCGAGCGTGTCAGAGTGTGCGTGCCTCTGTGTGGGTGTGACAAGTAGCGGGTGTATTTAAAACCTAGGGATAACGTGGAGAAATAATTCGTATATATAAACGATACGTGTAAATTTCAGTTTTAATTAATATATTACCTTAAAGTAGACTTGATTTCAAACTCATTGAGGATTAAGATTATATATAATATATAAATAAATAGGGTTGCAAGAGAGGAAAAATGTAGGATTTCCTGTCGAAAAGTTGCAGTATATTTCGCGATCTTTGACTTTCTTACGAATTTAAATAAGAGCTCGTTCAAATTGTTAAAATTATGCGAATCTTTCCGTTTTCGTCGAAAACAAATTATCGTCCATTACGATTACTGTTAACCGGTCATCATCGATACGATATTATAATATAGTTAGAAACGGTGTTTGGCAATATCGATGCGAATAAACGTTTCGAGGAAGCAGCGTAACAGTGACGAGCGAGATTGATAAAAACGGTTCACGATATCGTGATTTATGAAGAACGATACGCGCATCTGCTCGCCGCCGATCGGCGGCAGCTGCGCCCAGAATAGTCGAAACTGAATTGGCGGCGGGGTTGGTCATTGGCCTGAAATAATAATTCCGTGCCGATTAAAGCCGCGTGATTCTGTTATTCCTGGTGGTGCTCTTGAAACGAAATGGGAGGGAGAGAGCAGACGATCAAGAATCGAAGACCAAGGATTATCCCGGTCGGGACGTAAGCAGCTTATCGCGAATCCGTAAGCTAATTTCGTACCGGTGATGCGCCACTTTGTCGAGGCCTGTTCTCGGACAGGCTGATGCTGCCTCGCGGTCTTTCAGCTCCAGAGTTTCGCCCGTGAATAATACTGCAACTTTTCGACAGGAAATCCTACATTTTTCCTCTCTTGCAACTCTATTTATTTATATATTATATATAATCTTAATCCTCAATGAGTTTGAAATCAAGTCTACTTTAAGGTAATATATTAATTAAAATGGAATGGGGAATGAGCGACAGGATTGATTTTTCGCTTCGCTTCCCGCGTCACTCTTTACGGTATTATTTCAACGTTTAAGTGAAATTCTCGAAGGAGAAGAATTTTGTTTTCTCTGCTCGAAAAAATAATCATTTGCAAATGGATAGGTAGAGATAGGTAAAATGAATAATTCAACGGATAAAACGAAATTTCTAGTAACAATCGTTTTATCTTTTACCAAGTTTCAAAGTTTCGCCAATCAAGCCTCGCATAAACCTGTCAATAACCCGATAAACTTCAAGATAAATTAAACGCGCGACTCGTAAGGAAAATTACTCGTCGAGGAAAATTATTAAGAGCGCCTTTGGAAAATAGCTCGAGGGGGAGGTTATATTTTAATTATAATTCGAGTATCTTTTTATTTATTTATTTTTTTGCCAAACTTATCCACCTTGTTCATCATCGACCCGAGCGATAGGTGCGCCTATTACTTCAAACTCGATCCCAAAAAAACGTGACATTGAACGAATTCCAATCTCGATTTAACGTTGCTACCGACGTGCAACGATTATTATACGTCGCCCCCGAAAAACGAAACGAAAAAAAGCTCGGACAGCCGACCGACAGGCAAATTGCTCGTCCTCCTCCTTCGGTATGGATGCTCGCCTCGGATCTTATTAATATTGATGGACCAAGCGAGGCAGGACTTAACGTGGCAAGGGACCGCGGTCTCTCCGAGCCACCGTCGCGTGTTCCACCTCGTGATTTCGTGTAAAGTCTAATTTGCACGCCGATACGATCGCCACGCTTCGACCCTCTTCCACCTTCGATAGAAATTAGCGCGCTTACGAGTGATTTGTAGCAGATATCTCGCTCGCTTTCGTGACGCGATTTCATGTAACGAGAAAGAAAAAAAAGGAATCTGACAGGATATTTTCCTCTCTAGGAAAAGGAAAAGAAAAAAAGAGGGAGAAAAGAGGGAGCGTGAATTTATTTATATAAAGCTATCAACTCGAGGATCGAGGTCTCGAAGATGGATAGATTGGATTAAATAATTAAACTTTGCACGTGAGAAAAATTCTTACTTCCAGTGTGCAAAGTGGAATTTTCTTCGTAGAGAGAGAGAGAGAGAGAGAGAGGGGAGATCGTTTGGCAAATTCGATCTATCCGTCTCTGTCTACGCCCGGTGTCCACTCGCAGCCTTATTAATATTGATGGGCCACTTGCGCCGGCGCTAATGCGCCAACGACAACGAGGCCTACAACGAAAACGAGGCTACGCCTTATACCGCCGTCACGTGTCCACTCCTTGTGATCTCACGCGAAGATGAACGCAACTTCCATCCTCGTGGCCTCATGATTATTCTATACTGATTCGCGATCGAGTTATATACTCCTCCCCCTTCTCTTTCTTCCCAATTATCGGGAAGAGGCTGCCCGTCCATCCTACGCTGTGAATTGAACGATTACAACCGGTTGAACATCAGAAGATCGAGTAACATCCCGAGTTGATTGAAAATCACTCTTCACAAGTGGATCGTTCAATTAATAAAAGATAAGAGGATGCATTTGAAATGAGACGAGAGAAAGAGAGAGCGGTATAAATAACGCGATGCTTTTAATTGTAAGGTAACTAGATATATAAGAAAAAAATTTCGCTTTACTTTTTCTTTGACAAGAATCACAATATTCCATTCGAATTAACTCTAAGTTAACGATTCGATCGAAAATATCGTAAAAATCGTTTAATAAATTAACATATAAGCATCGAAAAATTTTATTACGAATATTGTTATTATTAATGAATTAATTTCTTTGAAAACACCTCTCTCGAAAACGACGAGATTCCTTAATTTAATAAACCTTGATCTTTTTTCTTTTTATTACGAAGCTGCGTCGCACACGTGCAGCTCGACCACGATAAAATTTTTCGAATATTTTTCGCGAAATTATCCGTGGAAGGAGAAGAGAGAGAAAGAGAGATGGATAGAGAGAATAGTTGTCTGGAATACCAGCAGGTGCGCGACGACTCGAAAGATCGAAAGTTTTTTCTCGAGTTTTCGCCATGCGACGCCATTTTCGCCTTTTCGTACGTGCGTTACAGACGTGTGTGACATTAGCTCGTGGTTGTTCGCGTATCGCGGCTAAGTTGCACCGCCGCGTAATAATAATAATTGTCACGAAACGAAAAAGAAGGAGGAGCGGGGGGGTTGAAAAGACCGGCAGAGGTAATTAAGGCTCGGGGCGTGCAACAAGCTTCTCCTTTCTATTCGGTTCTACCGAATGCGAGTGCACGTTCTGGGGCAAGGAGGCCTCGTTTCCCGCGAGGCTCGACTTCGATAATGAACAGTTGCTTCGGATCGAGAACACGGGGAGGAGGGGAGGGGAGGGGTAATTAAATCTTAACCATGCTATGTAATAACTTTTAGACGGATGTTTCCAATTTTTGCTTCCAAATTTTCAGACGGAATTTTTAGACGTTTCAATTGTAAGAAATAATAACGGTGGAAATTCTGATCGGAAGGAAGATTGGAACGAGGAAAAATTTCGTGTAGTGTCAAAGACGAGACTGATTTCTGATAAAACTTTCATCGTAGCGCGATAAAAAAGAAGAAGAAGAAAAAAATTAGACTTCTCGTTTCTGAGAAAATTAAACGTAAAAATTCCACCCTCCCTTATATATAACTTTCTCGATTTAATAATTCGAATAAGAGGATGGATGGATACGTACGTATTTAACAATGTAAATGCCACTACTTCTTTTGAATCCAATGCAAATTCGCGAAGAAATACCATCCGTTTGAGACTCGAGAAATTTTTCCTTCTTTATCTCACCGACCCAGCCTTGTTTGGAAGAAGGGAGAGGTCTCGTTGCTTACTTCCTGACGCAAACATTTCATCCGGATTCCGAAACGAAATGATTTCGCGATAAAAGAATGCATTCTTCTGCCTTTCTTCCATTTACGCAACGAAGCTGAAAGGAAAACGAGAGATTTCTTGTTTCAACGAAACGAACTCCCGTTCTCGCGGTTCATCGACGTTCTTCTTCTTCTCCTCCTCCTCCTCTTATTCCCCGTTTTAATCGTCTTGACACGCTCCTCTCCTCGTCAATGTCCTCTTCTTTCTTTCGAAAAAGAAAACCGATGAGAACGATCGAGCAAGAAAAGAAAAGAGAAAATGGAAAAACGGAGCCGTGATATTCGAAGCACCTCGCAATCGTTCTATTTTTTACCATCCGTCTTTCTTTATATATATTTATACAAGGTAAGAATTGCACGTGTTTTGATAAAAAAAAAAAAAAATTGTTACGTCGACAGGAATACGCGAAATTTGATCATCGAGGATTTCATAGAAAGAATGTTTTCTCAAAGAATGATACAGAAATTGTTACGACAGTAGTTGGAAGATGGGATGGACGATAAAAATGATGGATGGATTTTCCTTACATTTTTAAAAACCCATCTTCCAGTTTTATACCGGGAAAATATCGCTCGATGTTTAACGTAGTTTCAACGCATATAACACGTAGTTTTATCCCAGTTTGAAAGAGATGCGCGTGATTTTCTTAATCCCCAATTCCCTGAACGGGTTGGCCGGATCAATAATCGCTTGACCTCCCAGGTCACCAGGATTTAACGCAGCTTGACTTTTCTTTTTTTTTTTTTATTCGCCGTACAAAGCATTTTGATACGTGGAAAAGTAGAATCGAGGCAAAGTTTCTTTGTCGAGAATACGTACTTTTTTCTTTCTTTCTTTCTTTCTAAAAATTGAAAATAAATAAAAAGGGGGGAAATTTTTTATTTTGACGAGTGAACGGTTAATATTAACGAATCTACGAACAAATGTCGCGATTTAAAATGAACGTAAAAATTGCGTATCGTTAATTTTTAATTCATTCGTCTAATGGCTTTTAATTTACTGGCATTTACATTCTAACGTTGAAATATGTCAATCAATCTCTTAAGAATAAATTTGTTCACTTATACCAAAGCTGAACAATTCTCATTCAACTATTAGGATTAATTTCCTAGAGAAACTCGGAGTAGATCATTTCAATTATTTATCGTTACCAGCAAACATCGATAGCAATCCTTTCTCTCATGCATGGTACAAAGCATTTTGATAAGCTGTCTATATTTTTGAAATAAATTTTCAAACAAATTCTCTCTTATCAAGTAAAAAGAGTTACTGAATTTGTACACGTTTAAAAAGAAAAAGACAAACTCAACCGTTCCATCATTTCGAAATTGAGAAATTGAAATCGTACCATAAAATTCGATCGATTAGCAACGAAAAGTAATCGAAGTTATCGTATTTAATCCCGAGTAAAGCATAACTCTTCCATCCCCAGCGAAGAACGACACGCCGTTCCAGCACACGGGCACGCGGAACAATGTCGCCGCATTAATTACTCGTATATTTTAACGAAACTAGGGGAGGGACAAGGTCGGCCGATTTTCGCAAAAACTTCAATTAATCAGAGCGACCCGGTTTCCCTGCCTCTCAAACGAGGCGTGTCCTCGTGTACACCAGCGGGAGAGTTTTAAAAAAACCGCTCTTAATCATGCTTCTCGCAATACAATAGAGATCCTCCCTCCTCCACGAACAGATTCATCCAACTCCCTGCCCTGTCGATACTTCAAATCGTTCGAGAGAATATTTTCCCTAATAAAACTAAGCTTCCTTGTAATCAACATCGTTATAACCATTACTTTTCAAATAGACCATTGAACCTCTAACTCGAGTATTACACTCTCGAAACTCAAGAAACAACCTCTCCTTCGAAATCCCCTCCCCTCAACTTATCTTTCTCTTCGTCATTATCGCGTCACGAAACTGTCAGCTTTTCTCCGTACCTGGGAGCCCTCGACGGGGGAATTTCGCGTGGAAATCGTGGATATAATTACGTTGGAGGGGAGGGGGGTGCGTGAGGAGGGTGACGAGTGCGTGTCGACACGCGAGCCGGGATTGCTTCGCTTCCCGCGTAAATCACTCGCACGCACGCACGCACGCGAGCGCGTAAATGGAGGAAAGAAGGGGAGGGGGGAAAAATAAGGGTGATAGATACGGCTGGATGGAGGAGGGCATATCGACGTTAGTCGGTGGGCACGCACGGGAGGACATTAACGTTGTCCGTTGGAGATAATTCGGGGGATATGCGGGGCTTTATCACGGCCGATTGTTATTCCGACCGGCGGCATAACTGTTTCTAATGGGCCAGATGAAACCAGGGAGGAAACCGGATCCTCCCCTCGATCCCGGGAGATACCTGAGTGGATGTATCGAGCCGGCTCGAAACTTTGGATCGGGTATTCGCGTAAATTTCGTGGAAATTTCGTGTATTTTCTCGAGGGAGGGAAGAAGGGAGGGGCAAGCTTTTCGAAAATTAAACGATACGTTTTGGCGCGCCGATGAAAATCCGCACCGGTTTATTGTTCCGGTTAAAGTTTGGATAAACTGGCGAGCGACTCGATTATCATGGCCGATAATTAAACGCCTGGGAAATGCTTATCGTTTTACTTCTTATTATTCTCGAGCAGGTCGATGGAGAGGAGGAACGAGAGCCAATAAAGAAGTTTCCTATTTTTTTTCTTTTTTCGAAATTGTATTTCTATCCGTTCGAAACGATATATATATATATATATATAATGAAACGTGCATTCCTTTCGCGAGGTTGCTTTAACATCGATCAGGAGGAGGAAAAGGTGAAGCGATGAAAAGTGGAAGACACTTTTTCCTGAACATCTTTGATGTCGAAGTTAATGCAGTTTGTATTAATCTATGACGTAGATTATTTACATATAAAAAAGTTACACAAAAATATATACGCTCTTTTCAAACATATATATATATAATACGAACCAATTACATTATCGTGTTTACTCGATGCGCGCGTATACGTTACGATATACCTGAGAGCAAGAATCGAACACCGTGCATTGAAAATTGTACGAAATCCGGGATGGCGTGTCGCTTCATCGATCGTATCGCGAATGTTTTTTCGTGTAAAGAAACGTCAAATCAAGTATAGGTACATATAGGAGGGATGATAAGAGGAAATAAATTTCCTTTACATCCTGATAGGCGCAAAAACTAGTCATAGTCATAAGAGTTGCATAGATACGTATCTCTTGGGAATCTTAAACGCTGGAATTTTTCCACGAGCTGTTCTCGAAAGATCGAATCTCGAAAGTTTCTAATCACGCGATCGACAACCTCCTCCGGTGAAAATAAGCGTTCCGCGAGATTGAACGAGGGAAGGAAGAAAAAAAGAGAGGGACAGAGAGAGAGAGGAATCGATTTTCGAGCGGGAAGATGGTTCCTCGATGGCTTTCAATTAACGCTCGGTTACTCGACACACGACCGTGTTTACATTCAATTTCCTTGGCCTATAAAAATGAAGAGTCGATTTTGTTTGTGACGAACGTGTCTTTGTACAGGTGCATATGGGAAAGAAAGAGATGGAAAGAGAGAGAGAGAGAGAGTAAACTCGAAAGCATGGCAATAAGAAAGCCTCGTTCGAGGCTAAACAATCGGGAAGATTTTCCGCTTGGTTTGCTCCCTGTTCGGGAAACGATATCTCTGGATGCTCGTGGAACGAGGCCGCGACGTAATTTCAACAGTTGTTTGAATGATGAATGAAACGCACACAAAACGACGGGTATCTCGATATTGTCCCCTCTCTCGTTATAACAAGATCAACTTTCTTCTCTCCGCCTCGCGATCACGGCCGGTTTACACGGTAATAAACACAGCTTATTTCCTTTCCACTTCCCCCTCTCTCTCTCTCTCTTCCCTCTTCCTCCTTTCACAAGGACAAGGAAAACCGTTTATACCAAGTTCTCAAAGATTCCAGAACCGAGCAGATTATACTCGAGAATTATTACTTCATAATTCTCAACCTAATTGCATCGATGCGAGAAGGGTGTACATCTTCGCGCATTCCATTTCTCCTTTAATAAAAACCGCGACAATAATAACGGAGGGGAGGCGAAGTTGAGAGTAGAAAATACGAAACGTCGCAAAACACTCGCGAGTTATATCGTGCGCGATATAACGCAGATCGATATCAGCTATAATTGCTGGCCGCTTAACACTTGACCCCCGGTGGTGCGCATGCACGCGCGCAACCACGCATTCGTGCACCGAAGGGGGAAAGTAAAAGTGGCAGGAAATTGCATTAGAAGGGCACGCGCGCCCTTCTCTCTCTCTCTCTCTCTCTTTCCTTCTCTCCCCTGCCTTCTCGCATCGTTGCGTGTACACGGTCAGACTGGCGGCAGGTGGACCGTGGTGGCAAGGTCGTCTAGAGAGGTTTCCAAGGTTTCTAGGCGCGAGGTTAGGTTATAATGAAAAGTAATAGCGCCACGCCACCCTTCTCGGCCGTCGCCCTCTTATAAGCGTGTGTAAAGAAAATGTGATACGCTGGTGTTTATCGACGCGTGCGAGAAAAATTTATGCTCTAACTAGGAGTTTAAATTTCTGATAAAAATAATAAGGAAGAAGGGTATATTTCTTGTTGGAGAATAATTAACCCTTTGCTCTCCAATGCTGATTCTCGGTCACCACTTGGATCGATGCGGCAATATCTGAATGGCGACAATTATTTATGTTTGATTCTTTTAGAATATCGCTTCGTAAATAGGTTCCTAAACTCTTTACGTATAATCTTATGAGGTGTAATCTTATCTTATGGTAATCTTATGAGGCTACCGAACGCACCGAATGCGTCTGAGTCTGGAGTTGCTGGTTCGATCGAGCGAAATAGGCCTGGAATGCAAAGGGTTAATATTAAGTATTATATAAATTATAATACTGCATCAAAGGGAGGAAGAAAACAAGTTTAAGTTTTTCGAGTATTTTTGAATGTTTGAATATTCGATCAACGAGAATAGTCGATTGTTTTGGGAAGAACTTTAATTATTAACCCTTTGCTCAATGGTGACTCTCACCACTGGGATTGTTGCGGCAACTTGAACGGCGACAATATTTATTTATGTTTGATTCTTTTAGAATATCGCTTATGAGTAATTATGAGGCCACCAAACGCACCGAATGCGTGACCAAAGTCTGAGTCTGGAGTTGCTGATTCGAGCAATAGAGTCGGAGTCGAATGAATCTCGATGAACATCAAATAATTCTCAAGACAACGAAATATAATCTGTATAATCGAAAATTAAATTACGCTGTTTGGCGGCTATTAATCTCTTACGAAAGTACGAAAGAAAGAGAGTGATAAATGATCGAGGAGAGTATTCCGGCGGGCGATAGATTTAACGGAGCCATTTCGAGAAATTAAATTCTGCTCGCACGCTGCAATCTCATTAAATTGGCGGGGAAGAAACGTGTGGTTGTGTACGACGCCGGTGGAAAGCGTGGCGATGGCGTAACGTGTCCCTGGGTGGCCGAAATGAGAAAGAATCGAGGCCAGACGGAGGGGTGGCTCGCTACGAGTTCCGTATAAGGTATATAAGTAACCCCCCTCGGTTCCAAGGGTTCGCCTTGGGGAGTGCTTTCCAAGCGTTTCAGTTTCTCGAAGGAAACGATGGCCGAGAAAAGCCTAAAAAAGGCTTGCCCTTTAGGAAAAAACCTTAATTATATATTTATAAAAAGGACCCTGCACGTATGGCAACCACGTATTTCCCCACGTATTTCTTTTTTTCCCCATTTCCAACAAATTCTCCCTCCGAGCACATCCTTTTTTTTTCAATCGTACAATTGCCCGTGTGCGCGATAAAATTGCAAAAGCAATAACAGGATGAGTGGAAATGAATCCACTTTACGCTCGAGATCGCATCCCCTAAAATGCGCGAAATAAAAGTATCAACGGTAACAACAGTTCGAACGGCAACAACACACGGTGGTTGGAGGCGACTCCATTGGACGGGAGTAATCCAATATCGGTGTCGGAAAGGAGAGGAGGCGAAAGGTGGGAAAGGTATTTCAATAAGGGAGCAAACAAATCGAAGGAGGAAGCGGCCGTTCCACCGCGGACGTCGCGAAAGGAATTGAAAGAGCGGTGTGGGAATAGCGGCGGTAATAGTAGTCGAAGTCGATGCCTGGTCGTACCGAAAAGAAGAGTGGAGGAAGGGCACGCGATGGCACGGAACGTACATACCCCCCCTCCCCGTTCAAGGGTGGGAAACGTGGGCAGAATGCGCAGAAATGCCGGCCGCAAAACGCTCCGTCACGCGAGAGAACCGCGTTTGTCCACGTACGATTTATCCCCTCCGCTCTCTTGCGTGTAACGCTCTCTTGCACCTACACGTGTATCCGTAAGGACTGCTACATCTCTCGGGGCCGCGCACCCCAACGTCGGATAAACCGCTTATTTTATTCATCAAACGTGAGATCAATATTGCATCGCGCGTTGTGCCAAGACGGTGGTGTACACAAAGAGAGGCGAAGAGAGAGAGGGAGGGGGGAGGCGAAGATCGGGGAATGCGGGCGATGGACGTTCAAACCGATCGCGTATCTCTGTCCACGCCTCTGTGATCCAACCCCCGGCCCCTCCGTCTCTCCCTCGTCATACCTAACGTGGCGGAATGTGGGATGAAATTAGTCCTTAACCCTCCCCGCTCCGACGCGGTGGAACGCGATCCCCGCCCTGTGACGGGATGTCGGACGTTGGTATTCGAGTACGTGGCCAAGCGCGGAAACGCATCTTGCCGGCGATGTAAATGTCATCTGAGAGAGGCTGAGAGAAGAGGGTTCGAGAGAGGGCGCAGACACAGTTCGCAATTTCGTCGATTATTGGCGTCTTCTTTTTCTCTATTGGCGTCGCGTAGTAGTGTATCCTGGACGCGTAACGTATCTCTCGAAATATTTCTTTTCTTTTTTCCTTTTAAAATGTAAGATAAGAGAATATAAGCGAATCGTTGGGATTCCTTCGAAACTTGGCAAGTTGTTCTCAAAACTCGAAAGTTGACGTATACGTTCGTAATGATCCGATAAGATAGGTTATCTGGGAAGGGGAGGAGGAAAGGGGGTTGGAGAAAAGTGGAGAGAAAAATATAGGGGAGGCGAAAGGTTATACCCCGAAGAGTCGGAGGACCTCGGTCTCGGTCTTTAACCAAGGTTTCCACGGTTGCAGGTAATACAGGGTAACACGAACACGTATTTGGAGTCGAAGCACGAGCTGGAGCCGCCTCTGTGGGCGAGCAAGATCCGTTTTCTGCCCTACAGCCATCACACGCGGACGGTTTGCATGCGGGTCGAGCTCTACGGATGTTACTGGAGCGGTAAGCTGTTTGCACTCTCCAATTTTCGTTGAACTTGCCGCCGCTTAGAATACTCACTGGACTGTCCATTAACCCTTATGCCATTCCCGTGTGCGCAAATTTGCTTTTCACAATCTTGCTTGTACAATTATCCCTTTCTTCCTTTGATGAACCAACATCGAATTAAACGTTTAACCAAACGGAAAGGTACACACCAAGTAACATAGACTGCTATTGTGTCTTACACGCTCGCCGTGCTTAGAAGTTCAATTAATTGTGAATCCAAATCCTCCAGGCAGTTTCCAAGAACTTCCTATCGCTTGATTAATTCTCCCTCCCTATCTCTCTTTCTCTCTCTCTCTCTTATCTCGACGAATATTAATTAATAGAAACGCAGTATGGATTCTTCTTTGATTCTATTGAACTGCACATCGAAAAAGTAACGTAAATCTTTATCCCCCTCCACCTTCTTTCTCCTTACGACTGTTGCACTGTTGAGCGATCGAAAGATGGAGCGGGGGTTGCAGGGATGACTCGTCGCGTTTGATCTTTCCGCAGATGGCGTGGTATCTTATTCGATGCCCCAAGGCGATAAGAGGGGCAACGAGTGGGAATTCTTCGACGCCACGTACGACGGACATTGGGACGGGGAGCTGCAGCGTGGTCTGGGCCAGCTGACGGACGGCAGGACGGGCCCTGATAACTTCAAACTTGCGTACTACGATAAGGATCGAACGCAGGGGTGGGTCGGTTGGAGGAACGACACGCGCGGCCAACCGGTCGAGATCAAGTTCGAGTTCGACAAGGTCAGAGAGTTCTCGGCCATCCACATCTACTGCAACAATCAGTTCACCAAGGATGTCCAGGTGAGCCTTTACCAATTTCTAAATTTCGTCAAATCGTAACGGGATCTCGCTCGTATCTCGTATCAAGTTTTCATTCCTTCCAACGCCTTTTTTCCAGATTTATTCGATAAATAACAGGTTCGAACTTAAAGCAGTTAAGTCCGTCCAGTGATAATTAAAGAAACGTCCGAAAGTACGGAGAGATAGTAGCGAAGGGTCGTCGGAATAAAATTCCTAGGAATCGCGTCGCGTTGAGAGATAAAAATAAATTTGAAAGCGTTGAGAATTAAGAGGGGACAGCTTTCGCGTCTAATTACGTATCCAACGTAAACACGTCGTGTAAAAGCGTTGGAATCGTTTACCCTACGTTATTCCTCCCCTCCCCTCAAGGTAAGAAGGAATGCGCAAGCAGCGTGGCCGATCAACAGGCTTACCCATCCACGCAGCCTCGTTCCAGATCCTCTTTCTCTTTCCCTCCCTCTTTCTCTTCCTCTCGATCCTCGAAACGTCCTTCTTCCACGGTTGATTGAATATTCCGCTCGACGCTTTTCATCGGTCGGACGCCGGTTGAATGTAAAAAAATACAAATTGAAACACGGCGATTCCGTTATCTCGGAAGGAAGCGTGACCTCCTTGGGGGATATTGGTTAAAAGCGTGGCGAGAATAATCGGGGCGCGTGATCTCTGTTATTAAACTCACAGCCGCCACTTCACTTTCGTCATCGACGATCTCCTTTCATTAAAAGCGCACGCTTTCAAGCCGGACGCATTACGCTCGCGCATCCACCCCTTTTCAACCATCCTTGCCATCATCGATTTCCTCGTACGCAAGAAGGATTTCCTTATCGCGCGGTATGATATTCAATTTCGTGAAATTTTGTAATTATGTAATGCGTAAACGTGGGCAACGAGGGAAAATCGTTGGTGTTTCGTTCGGATAAACAGGATAAACAGTTGTTTTCAATTATCGAGTTGATCGAGTTTATTTTTACATTATAATAAGGATTTAAAGAAGTGTCTTTTTGCAGGTTTTATTTTCTTCCTTTTATATCATTATCGAATTCCAACGATGTCGATAGAAATTTTCCCGGGTAAATTAATTAAAATGTGATCTGGCTTTGCGCAAATTGGTGTTTGCAAAATTCTGTAACTGTTTTCGTTGCGTTTCGGAACAACACGATTTACAACCGTTTAAATAAAAATTCCGGTTGGTCAAATAAGATAACCGTTGGCGTTATTTTTGTATTCTCTACGGTACACCGGCGGGAAACAAATCACGCGGAAACGCGCGGTTAATGCGAAAATTCCTCTAGATATTTTTAATAACGAAATTACAAACGTTGGAAGAGAGAGAGAGAGAGAGAGAGAGGGAGAAGGTAGGAAACGATACGTCGGTTAATTTATTCCCGCTCCAAAATGCCATGCATTTGAGAAGAGCGCGCGGGTCAAGGAAAGTTTCGCTTTAATTCGCCGCCGCTTCGTTAATTGGAAAAATACGGGTGACATTAAACGCGTGCCGGACGATATTAAAGCGTGTGTACATTTGAGCCTCGATTCTACTCCTTTCTTTTCTCTTTCTCTCTCTCTCTCTGCTCCGTGGAATTAATGTAAATCCATAAATCTAATTCCCACGCGCGTGTACCAGCGAAAAAATCGCTATCATCGCGCGTTCCAGAGAATGTACAGTCGATCACAAAAGTTAGTAAGTGTCAGTGAAAAATTTTCTAATTGCGACAGGAATATTTTGTAATTTGAAATTTTACTCGATCTCGTTTTATTGTAAAATTGTATTTCAAGAAACAAAGGAAATGTCGATATTTTTCGAAACCGTGATCTTTGTTCTTGATCAAAGTACGAGCCATTTAATCATTTTTCCAAAAGATTGCAAGTGACATGTTCCATTTTTTATAAAGCTTCTCGAGCGTCGAATATTTTATTTTTTAAAAACAGTTAATAAATAGTGATGATCTAGTTTACAGAACTTTTTCAGCCTTAATGAAGGTTTCGACGTTGTTCAGGATTTTCATCAGCGTTCAATTATTGTCCAGATCGTGTACGATTGTCGTATAGTTTCTCACGGGTTATAATTCTAGTTCAAAAATGAACTTCTACCGTTTTGAAATTTATGCGATAAGCACACTTCGAAACGTGGCAATTTTGATCCTCCGTCGGTGCGCTATCCATTTCCCCAATTTTTTCACTTTCTATCATTGCAGCGAAATGTCTGAAAACTGTCGTTGGAAATACGTCTAACTCCACTTTGCCTTTCAATTTATCTTTGTTTAATATCTATCTCGAGGCTCATTTTCAAAATTCTCATTTCCAGATCCGAATTTTTGAAGCCATTGAACGGTCCTCTCATTGATAGAATCTTCTCTAGAATCTAATAAAATTCGTACATAGTATTTTAAATTCGATAACACCATATTGTCCACTTCTCAAAAAACAATGAAACTAATACAACAAATAACTTTGCACAAGGAGATATAAGAGAACAACGTCAAAATATAGGATTGTCTAAAATCTATTCTAAAATTTATTGTCTAAGATTAATTTAAATTAAATTTAATTAAATTTATTGTCTAAAATTAATTGTCTAAAATTTATTCTAAAATCGGCAACCTAATATTTTTCTATTCTCTTCCCTCGTCCTCTTCGAAATGCTTCGTCGTGTGTTATAATCTAGCTTCACAAATCTTACTAAACAGCGCTCAACTTTCGTTTCAAAACGCTGTCGTTTAATCGATCGTACGATATTTCACCCTGGATATAATCGATTTTAATACATATAAACTTACTTAGCCTAAACGAAGATTTGTGCGAGTGGATCAAAATTACCGCGTTTAGTCATTCCTTCCTACGTTGCGTTGTATCGTAGATGGGGGACAAGCGGAAATGAGTTCTTGGCCTCGCGTCATTCGAGGCATTCTTCGCCTCGGACGGCCGCCCAATAATTCGACCCCCTTCGTACAATTTCCGTCTCGCCGCGATTTCGCGACCCTTTCGCGTTAACTCGGATAATGTAATGCAAATACATTATCCGCCACTCTCTTTCGCAACCCTCGTTTCGCGCCACCCTCTCGCCCCATTGATGCGATCGAATGCGAGATCCATGGATGGAATTATTTCCGCTCGAGGCAATAAAATTGGCCGCCATCAAAGGGATCAAACTTCGGATTCAAACGGTGTTGTTCCCGAAAGTGGTTATTCAATCGCGCGTCGTTCGAGGTGGTAACCGATTTATTTATTTTTGTCAGAAGAAGAGATTTTTTTGGAGAGATAGAATAGGTTCCAGTGGAGAGAGGTATTTAATAGTTGGATATTTGGAGATGTGGCCGGTTGAATTTAAACTTTCGAAATTATTGGATTATTTCAAGAAAGATATTCAATATCTTTCTGTAATCTCCATTTATACAACAGCGCGAAACGAGGATAATTTCAATGGATCGAACTGAAAAACGTGAAATATTCCAATTTATTTTATCACTGGAGAAGGTGGAAAAACATATAACGTCGATATTGAAATAATTAATCGATATACAAACGGATGCGTCGCGATTACGCACAATCGTTTCTTTCTTTCCTTCTCCCTTTTTCCTTTTCGTTCGAACGAAAGGGAAACGCTGGCAGTTGACAACAACGTTCGCCGCAAATAACATAAACGCAAAATGCACGAGATAGGAATAGCGGGGGCGGACTTGAAATCCGCTTTAAACTCGCGAGCCGCCGCGGCGCATTTAAAGATTTGGCGGCGCGTGCGGTGAAATATGCATGGACGATTATTGAACACACACAGTGGCCATAAATAGGGAGCGGCCGAATTCGGATAAAAGGTGGCGAAGAGGGGAGGAGGGACATATATTTGCCCCTCTCAATCAACAAGGCCTATCAATCCCTCCTTCCCTCTCTCCTTCCCCATCCCCTCCCTCGTTTCATCAAAAAATCATTTTCGATAATTGTTCGATCGTTTCGATCCATCACTGCGTTGCACGAGTCCACGAAACGCTAACGACACAAGGCTTGACGAAGTTTAAAAATTTCATACACGGCTCATGAATACATTGACACGGGGGCAGGGGGGAATAAATAACACCGTTTAATTGAAACGTTCGATACCCCGTCCTGGACTGTTCCTGGACTGGAGGGGGGGAGGAAGGAAGGGGAGAAGAGAGAAGCGAGAAGAGACTGTATTTTCGGTATCAGCA
>NW_006263535.1:284477-285495 GCF_000469605.1 Apis dorsata | reverse complement strand
TCACGCGGGCGGTCACGGTGAAGCTGACGATATTTTATTCGTGGCGTGACCGCCGGTGAGGGACAGGTGGGAATTGGGCGGACGAAAAATCATCGGGACATTTTGGAAGGGAGGGGAAGGGGACCCTCGCACGGCCGACGTTTTTCGAGGCAATTAATGCCGAAGATCGACAAACCGAGCGAGCGGGAATTGATGAAAAAAAAGGAGAGAGAGGGGGAAAAAAAAGTCGCAACCCGCGGCGGAAAAACGCGCTCGCCGCGGAACGCAAATATACGCGTGTGTCCACCCGGGACGTTTGAAAACGCGCGTTTTCGAAACGTTCGTTCACCGAGCGCGGTGAGCGCTTTTTCCGCCGCGAAACGCGTCCAATTGAAACGAGATCGAAATTGCGGTGGATAAAAATTGGGGAAATTCTTCGCTTATCGCGTATGAGTTATAGAAGGAAGGGTTCGTCGAAACTTTTTTTATCAAGGAAACCAAGCGAATTAATCCTTTCGATAAATCTTATTTATTTATTTATTTTCATTCACAGATACTTCGTGTCTCTTCTTTTACGAAAAAGTCGAAAGTGTAAAATCGACTCCAACTCGTTTCTAAACGAGAAAAGAATAGGATTCCATCTGGATAAATATCGCGAAACGAAAGAATCCGAAGCGGAGTCGAGGGGAACGAACCAAGGGGGAAGGGAAGGGCATCGAACTGTAAACGCGCTCTTTGACGCGGTGTCCTCTTCGTGGTCGTTGTTCGAAACAGGAGCGGCCGATCGTCCTTCGGATTCCCTTCCGCGTCGCCTGCTTTTATAATATATACGGAATCACCTCCCCTCCACCTCGAGGCGCAAGTTCGCAAGCTCATAAACCGGAACCCCTTGGCACAATGGCTCTGCCGGAGGAGGGGAGTGCTTTGCCCGCGGCGCATCTTTGATACCCAAATAACGTTTTCCCCTTCGACGGAACCGAAGCCGTCCCGCCCACGATAATAGACTGCGATACCCACCCCCCGCGTTTAAAAAAACTCG
>NW_006263535.1:279850-284467 GCF_000469605.1 Apis dorsata | reverse complement strand
GGGGGTGGTCCGCCACCGTTCCCGAGAGGGGCGGGGAAAAGGGAAACGAGGCAGACACGTCTTGGAAGAGAGGAATTAGCTGATAGAATATTGTAATTGTAAAACTCTTCGCAGAGTTTTCCTTCCTTTTTATTTTTATATTGTATTCGAAAAATGTATTTATTTACGGTTCTGCTGTGGTTCTGGTTTTAATAATGTTTGATGGTTTTGTTCGTTGAGATGATTTCTGTTTATTTAAATCTAGTTTCGCTTATTTATGGAACGGTTAGTGGATGGGAGTAGTGAGATTCATTCTTGACGCGTATTGGTGTAATGGATACTAGAAGGAAATTGAATGCTGCGATACAGGAGGATATAGAATCTGGAGAGCAAGAGATTTATATATATATTCTAGTTTCGTGTCGCGAGATTCGTAGAATTTTTATTCGGTGTATAAAAGTCTATAAAAATTTCTAGATGTCTCTGATGAAGATCACCGGAAGTTCAATGTATAAATAAATTTAATTCTCGTCTCGTGGGCCGTAGAGCCCTGATAATCCCGAAGCGAGACCTGTCCACACCCTTCCCTACCACACAGCGCTCTCGCCACAGTTTGGGATAACCGCAGTTTGAACGTCTTCGTCGAGTTTCCGGAATCATTTGAGGCCGACTCTCAAAGTCGATCTCGCTAATCCCTTACAAGCCCAAATTGATCTCAGCGTGTTTCTCGACCACCGAATTTCCACGAGTACTTTCAGCTCAGCGTTTTCATCCAAAATCTCGTTCCAAATCCCTGACCTTTGAACGTCTTAACACGAGGATCGCCATTTTCAAAGATGGCCGAATCTCAGGCACGAGAGATCGCTTCGTAATACTTTTAGTCGCTTCGTAATACTTTTCATCCCACAATCGTCCAAAATCTCATTTCAAGTCTCTGATCTTCGAACAATGGCGAATGGCGAGAATCGTATACACGATTTTCAAAGATGGCCGAATCTCGAGCACGAGAGTAACGAAAGATCGCTTACTTTTAGTCGCCTTTTCATCCCACAATCGTCTAAAATCTCGTTTTAAGCTCGAGACAAATCTCTAACCTTCGAAATCTCGTCTTAACAATGACGAGAATCGCACACACGATTTTCAAAGATGGCCGAATCTCAGAGATCGCTTCGTAATACTTTCAGTCGCCTTTTCATCCCACAATCGTCCAAAATCTCGTTTCAAATTCGAGACAAATCTCTAACCTTCGAGAGTAACGAGAGCTCGCTTCGTAATACTTTCAGTCGCCTTTTCATCCCACAATCGTTCAAAATCTCGTTCCAAGTCCCTGATCTTCGAATGGCGAGTGGCGAAAATCGCACACACGATTTTCAAAGATGGCCGAATCTCCGAACGAAAGATCGCTTCGTAATATTTTCAATCGCCTTTTCATCCCACAATCGTCCAAAATCTCGTTTCAAGTTCGAGACAAATCTCTAACCTTCGAAATCTCGTGTTAACAATGGCGAGAATCGCACACCCGATTTTCAAAGATGGCCGAATCTCGAGAGATCGCTTTGTAATTTTCTCGTGTACGGGGAATGTTTGACGCAGCAATTTAATAAACGTAACGATCGAGACGAGTCAATTTGCTCATTCGAGTTGGAGGAGAAACGAAAACGAGGAGACTCGCGATAAGATCTCTCGTCGTCTGACGGTGTGCAAATACTTTTCCTCGGCTACGTGCAACGACGCGAGTCCCTCCCTCCACCTTTTTCCGCCGTTCACCAGGATTCCACGATCCCTCCGTCAAAGTGCATAAATTTCCGTGATTGCGCACACCCCCCACCCTCCGCACCGGCCACCTCGGATGCACCCTTCCCCCTCCCTCTCGCCTCGTGTCAATTTTGTTTACGAATGCTCTTTCCTGCCGGATCTCCATTTCAATTTCGCCCGTGGCCGGGCTTCCCTTTGACGCGGAGGGCCCACGGAACGGAAGCCAGACCCCTCTCTATCTCGCATATAATGCATAAGACCCGACGACCGAAGCTAATGGCCGAAATGAGCCGCGCGCGCTCCACCCAGAGTCGGGCTGTTTCGCCGCGGGACCGAATCGAATCCCGGCCTTTCATGACTTTTTAAAAAACGTACCGCGTGTAACGGAACGTTAAAAACGGATGATTAACGTTCGTTGCACGGGACTATTTCTACTCGTGTATAATCTCGGCGAGTAATTGAGCGTGTAAAAGTGGGATATTTATTATTCGACAGGATTGATAATTTGTCAAATCGTTTTGTAATGATTGGCAATCGATTGGTAATGCGGCCGTTAAACGAAATTAATGATACAATTTTATTCCTCTCTTATGATAATTTTAGACCTTCGATTCGTGACTTGACTGGTTTATCTGTCATGTAGAAAATATTAGCGAGAATCAAAATCGACTGAATCAACAATTCGAGATTAAACCAACGTATAAAACTTTTATATTTTAATATCTTATCGTAATTGTCACGCGTGAAGAGGAATTTATTCGATATTCTAGAAGAATCGAACGTAAATAAATAATTTGTCGCCGGATCGATCCAAAGTGAATGGTCTCTCGATTGCCAACTATTAACAATTTCGAAAGTAAATCCTATCGACGTGTCTGACGTATCGAAACAACCTCCCCCAAACGGGAGAGGTTCCGAACATTTGAACGGCGCAAAGATCGAGTTGCGCGCACGAGTGGAGAGACTAACCGAGCCGCAAATGGGGAAAAACCGCGAAAGAATGGGAAGAATCGATCCGATACCAGACGGCGAAATTGAAACGGAACGTGTATACACGCAAGAAAAAGATCGTTACCGATGAAACGTGGTTTCGTTTATACGCGTTGTCGCTGCTCGTGGACCGCCGGATGGAACGAAATAATGTTGCTCTTCGAGCAGCGAATCCCTGTGTTTGCGCGAGAGATACACCATTTCCAGGGGAAGGAAAAAAGAGCTCGTTCCAACCTTCTCCATTTCCGTTGAACCGTTAAAGAAAAAAAGAAAAGAGATTTACTTCCAGATCAGTTATCGCGCTTCATCCGGTATATTATATCGGATAAGCCGCTCCCGGCTTCGCGAGTCTCCGCGTCCGACTCTTGGCGCTCGTCTCTCCCCGAGTTTCGATTGAAATACGCCTTGGATGGACCTTCGTCACCGACATCCCCACCAACAAGGAGGGGTGAGAGAGTTTCGTGGCGGCGGATACGGAATCTATCGATATCGATAGCGCCTCCCCTCCCCTTCTTTATTCCCTCCCTGTTCGTGCCGTTTCGGTCCCCTGAAACGAATCTTTCGGTAATTGGATTTACATGACGCGAATTACGATAACGAAATCTTCGGGAGCCGATCCAGATGTTGGATCCGCGGTTGTGACAATCGCGTTATCGACTTCCACCCATCAGAGCTGCCTTCTTTCCCACGGATAATTCGATCGGCTAAGTGAACCGGGGATATTTTTCGAGGATTTTCCTTTGTTTCTCGAAATCTCGAAGATTCTCTTTCTGTTCCGCGCCTCATAGTTTGGAGAAGTTATTACACTTGATTCTTCCGCGAGAATACGTTTTGTCGATGTTCATTAACGTTTCGCTTGTTGGAAAATTACGAAAATACGCGAGGTAAGGTATTTCTGCTTGCCATCTTCTCGCGTTCTCGGCTTAGGGAACGGAACGTAGTAGTCGCCTGCTGTTTGTACAGTTGGCGGCCGTAAATTAATGAGTTAAGTGGCGACACTCGTTCGAGTGCAACTTGCGTCCAGAGTGATACGATTCGCGGTTTTAGAATCGTTTCTCATCGCGACACTCGCCTCTTAATTGATATATCATCTATATCTTTGCAAAAAGTTCCTCGAGTCCTTAATCTTCGACCTCTCAATTTCTATTCTGCGTTTCGTACGATGCAGCCGCAGATTCTCGCGATGACGCGTGTGTCCGGTATTCGTATAAATTACGAATTAAGCGATTTAAGATTAAACGATGCTTGGGTTAAAGAAATGACCCACATCGGAGGATCAACGCGAGAAAGAGCGTAACGAGTTAATTAAAACGAATCTACGAATCTCTCGATATACGTAACCCTCGAAACATTAATTTTTAACTCCTGACCTATTTTTCACCCCCTCGCCATACATTTTTCCATAACCGAGTTATATTGTTCCATAAATTTTTCAATTGGAAATTAACCAAATCTCCAATTACCGCTTCTGCCTCTATTTCTATCTCTCTCACGCACGAACGCAATCTATTCGTATTATTATCCACTTTGGATTTTTATCGGTCGACAGGCCGTTTCCATCGAAAATTCAATTTGTCCTCTTTCGCTCGTTATTTTTTTTTTTTTTTTTTTTTTTTTTGCTTGACATTTTTGTCAACGTGAAATTCAATGGCGGCTGCAGTTTTTTTATTCCTTTCGATAGCTTCAATTTTCATCTTCCATTTTTTACGTGCGCTTTCGTGCGAGAGAAAAAAAAGGAAGAAAGAAAGAAAGAAAGGGGAGAGAGCGCAAGATCGTATACACCCTGCTATATACCGATACAGAAGCTGAAGCTAAGCAAAGCTTTTTGCGATCTCGGATAATATATCCCTTTATGATTTACGATCAGATCATATACCCTATCGAACTTGAGAC
>NW_006263535.1:277157-279342 GCF_000469605.1 Apis dorsata | reverse complement strand
CCCCCTCCTTTTCCTCCCCCGCTTTTCGCGCCCCGGAAAGGATCGTATTTTACTTTGTTCCTAAATCTTGTTCGGCGAGAGCGGGTTCTCCCCTATCCATCAACGTCCCGCTTCGTCTACGTCTGTTTTATTTCGTCTATATTCGCAGGCTTATTTAGGTTTCCAATGCGTTTTTTAAGGCCACCAGGTGATCAATCTCCTCCCGAGATTACCCTGATAGAAATGGATCTTTGTTTCATTCCCGGCTGCTCCTTCTAATATGCAGATATTTTATTTCCCTTACTACTATATATAGGAATAGGAAGAGAAACGAGTTGGTACGAGAAAGGTTCGATCCATTTTCGTTTCTTCTTTCGTGATTCGGTGGATTCGACGGTGGATTCCACGTGGATTCGTGTACGAATACGTCCTCCTCTCGAGGCTTCTTTATACGTATATATATATATAAGTTTTGTTTCGTTTTCCATTAACTTGAATTTATATTTCAACCATTTATTTTTTTGCCGAGTCGTAAATCACGAGCACGCCTCTCAAATCCGTAACCAAACTACGCTGCCAAATCAACCAAGGTGTCTCCGATATCTCAGGATCTGCCCTTTTCAAAACTATTCCCCTCCCTTGGAACGAAGAAGGCTTATCCTACACTTTTACACGTTGAATAAAAACCAAAAAATCCGAAGAATATTTCACCTCTCTTTCATCATCGAACATCTGAAACCTCGATAAATGTTATATATATATAGTATATATAGTATATCTGTTAAATTATACCACATTTTTACTGATGAAAATTGTCAAAACCTTGTTCCAGATATTTTCCCAAATCGACATATTGTTCAGCATTGGAGGCAAGTATTACACAGGGGAACCGATCACCTACACCTACATGGAGGACAAGATCTTCGAATCGTCGCGAAACATCACCATCAAGCTCCACCACCGTGTCGGTAAATACGTGAAACTGAGGCTTCATTTCTCGGACAGATGGATCATGATCAGCGAGGTGACCTTCGACTCTGGTAAGCGCATGCCTAAGCCGCGTCCTTCTATATTTCAAAAAAATAGAAAGCGCTCGACGTAAAAATATTACGAATCCCCTGTATCATTTCTCTTTCGAAAAAACTAACACGCGATGTGATGTATCGCGCGATCCTCATCGAAATATCCGTTGTGGAGTGTCGACCGATAAAACAGCTACCTAACCTACCTATCGCGCTCGGGTTAGCTCTCCCGTCGCGTCGGTCGGCGTAAAAACGTATAAAAACAATAGCCGGAGAGAGAAGGAAAAAAAAGCGCTCGTCACGGAACTTGTGCAGAACTTAGAGCGAATAGAAAAAAATTTCTGCTCGTGACGCGAAATCGTTTCACGGGGCCCAGACTTTTAGGCGGTGAACGCCTAAGGGGAGAAAGAAAAGCCGCGCGTACGTTATCCTTTTGCAATTCCGTTGCCCGTTTCGCTCGGATTTGACGTGACTCGTAACCGTCCCGTCGTTCTCCCCTCCTTTTTTGTCCGTTCCTCCTCCCTTCCCGATTTTCCACTCCGTACACGCGAATCCGACAGGGCAGCCGGCAACTGTCAATCATCGAGGAATAAAACTCCGCCGTGTATAAATTGATACACGATAATTGACAACGGCTTATTATATATCCGTCGGTCGGTCGATTTCGATTAACTAAGTCGTAACCGTACCGTTGGAAAAAAAAGATAACGTGATGGATGAATTCCGAATGAACGATGGGCAAAAATGAATCGGAATACAGATTGGTTGCTTCAAATTTTCTTGTTCATTTATTATTATTATTATTAGGATACGTACAATTACATAATTCAATTTTTTATAATTATAGATGGATTAGATATTTTTTGGAAAAGTGAAATATACCGATTGCTTTATAAGATATATATAGAATTTTATGAAGCGATAAGATAAGATAAGATAAGAATTCGTCTCGATTACTCTGTAAAAAAACTTTTTTTCAGCACATTGTAACATAATACTGACTGGTTGCCACTGCTGTTATTGTTTCTATCTTTCGTTACTCGTTTTCGTTATCCTTCTCCTTCGATTTTTCTTCTTCCTTATTCCTCCCCCGTTCCATATTTTTCTTCCACGCGAGTGAGAACGAGACCCGGATCCGATATACGATCGGGACGACCCGCCAACCGTTTCAATAGAAATCAACT
>NW_006263535.1:275765-276296 GCF_000469605.1 Apis dorsata | reverse complement strand
TATATATATATAAAATTAGGAGGCACGTCCAAGTATCGTCGATCCTCTTGACCGAGTATAAAGTAACAAGTTCCCTGCGATTCAACGCACGGGGACACGCGATAGAAATCGTGTCAACCGAAGATTCAGATATAAGTTGAAGTCGATGAACAGCATTTATAATGGAAACACGATGACAAGGGCCGTTCTCCTCTGTTCTAATCTAACGCGTAAATTTTAAACGTTAATATTTCTTGAACGATTCCCCCGAATTCGAATTCGAGATCTCCTTGAATAATATTTTCCTTCGACGGGAGGGGGAGGATTTCCCTGTAAAAATAGCCGGCGTTGAATCCGCCTCTCCTCGAATTAGCTCATTTTTCCGAGCGATTTAATCGAGCAGGTTGGCCCAGGTCCGGCGCAACGACGGGAAAAGGAAATCCAATTAATTCGAAGATGATGTAGAAGCTCGGGAGAGAAGAGAGGCAGTCGAAAGGAAGGAAAAGGAAGACGGGGCGGATTAAACGAGGTTTGGCCGTTTGGTCGGAAAAG
>NW_006263535.1:267387-275592 GCF_000469605.1 Apis dorsata | reverse complement strand
AAAAACGAACAACAGGAACGAAACGCGAAACTAAAACTCTCTCTCTCTCTCTCTCTCTCTTCGTTTCCGAGCGAGCGGCAACTGCTGCTCCTCCTCCTCCTCCTGCTCCTCTTCCCCGGTTCCGTGAAGAAAAATTCTTTGTGTAAACCGTAGCCAGGAATTAAACGCAACGGTGCTCGAATCACCGAACAATTGAACAGCGTGCTCTCTCTTTCTCCCTCTCCCCTCTCTCACAAACCGTGTCAAATGAAAGCTCGACTTTCGAGCTTTATCATTTAACCCAAAAGAGCGGTTCTAAATAGACTTCAAAGACGCTGTTCGGGCGGAAGAATCGATGCATGAGGGAAAAAGAGAATCGTAGTCTTCGATATCCACGTATATCACGCGTGTAATCGCGTTTTTCGGATCCCTCTCGTCTGCTGTTTCCTTTCCTTTCCTCCCGCACGTTCTTAATTAAAAAACACGCGGCGGATGTATCGATGATAACGCGATCGCGAGACCGCGAACGAAGAATCCCGCGGGGGGGATGGGAAGACGATTTAGCATTATACGGGAGAGGTATCCCCGTGGCACAAAGGTTCCTTTGTCAGCGAGATTTGCCCACCTAACAACAGGTTCATAAAGTGGGCACGAAAAAACTCTTCCGCTCGCCGCGTTCCGTCGTCCGCTGTTTTTCCATCTCAAAGGATGTACATGGAACGGCGAACAATTTTCCCTTGGAGCAAATAACCGGGTGGAAAAAGCTGGAAAACGCAACTGAGGAGGGGGGAGAAGGGAATCTTCGAATCGATACCAGCCCGAGTATTTGGAGGATATAATAATACTCGAGGAGGAGGAGGAGGAGGAGTTTGCTTTAAATATTTATGCGTAATAAAATGGACATCGGAGAAAGGAGGATGTTTAATCTCTGCGAGTCGCAGAGTCTAGGGGAAACGCTCCATCGAGGGTAGAGGATATTATCGTTGAGATATTGTACCAAGGCTAATAAAGGATTAGTCATTATCAGGATTTTCTTCTTCGGAGGAATAATAAATGATGGCGGTGAAAGGGCCCTTTCCTTAATCGCTTCCATCCTTTCACGAGGGAAAACGCCCTGGCGAAAGGAGATCCTATCGAGATCCCGTTTTCAGCTTACTACTCAGGTAAACGAAAACTTTTGCTCGAAACAAAGGTTATCGCTAATGACGCGTCATCGCCCTACTACCACTTTATTATTATTATACGCAAGTTTGCCGTACAACAGGAGGGGCGCGCCAATCCCTTTCCTCGTCTCTTCCTCGAAACCGGACCCTTCCCTTTCCTCCCCTTCTTTTGGACAGGAGATAATTTCATAGAAGGAATCTGGTTCGCGTGCCCAGCTCGTGAAATTCACGCTCGTTGATCCATGATCCACGCTCGTTTGTCTCGAAAGAAAAGGGAAACGAAAGGGTGGATGAGAATGAAATGGAGAAGAAAAATGGCACACCCTACCTAAATGTGAGCACAGGAATAATTACATCGAAAAACGTGTAACCTCGTCCAAAATTGATCGTCACAACGAACGCTCGAAGATCGAAAATAATAATCGATTAATCTTTTCCCAGAGGGAAAAATTTTCGAGACGCCCTCTTTCGTTCGAAAACATCGATGTTTCGTGGGATAACGACGAGGCAACGTCTGGAGAGGAATCGTTGGTGGCGATGAGAGGGAGGGTGCTCGAAAGAAAAGGAGAAATTGGCGGGAATCGAGTGTTTCGCGAGTGTTGCTCGTCAAAAGGGATTCGTTAAAAAGTTTATCGACAGTCGTTTATTTCCTCGCAATTCCTCGGCCCTCGAGGACAATCGTTCGATCCACGCCTTTCGAGCCTTTCGTCCATCCACAAAAGAGAGAGGACAAAGGGATGGAAGAAAATGGAGGAGGAACATCGTAATGGATGACCGGATTCTTTCTCTACCGGGACATTTCTTCTCGTAGTAGCTTCTTCTCGCTTCCCTCCACGGGAAGAAGGGACGAGGTAATTGGACGAGGAAATACGAGAAGTTGGACCTGCTTGCCAGCTGGTATTTCAACCTCCTTTTTCCTTCTCCTCGTACCGTGGCTATCGTAAAAATGATCCAGCCGAGGATCACTCATCCTTAAATATTCGAAACATCGGTGTCCCAGCTCAGCCTTCTTCTGCTCTTCCTCGCGCCGGAATACTCGATTATTAATCGACAGAAGAGAGGAAAAATTTCCCTTAAACTTACCCCGTTAATAATCCCATTACCATCCAACGTCTCACTGTTTGGATCGCAAACGCGTGGAAAAACGAGTCGCTAAATAATTAGAGAGTTGAAATTAATCGGCGTGTCGATCCTATTCGACAACTTTGTCCTAAAATTTCCTATCTCGTTTCATTTTTTATACAAATTATCGCTCGAAGAGAAAACTTCGAGAAAGAGATCGATATTAAACCTGGCGAGAAAACGAGGTAAAATCGGAAATATAGAAAGATACCGGTTTTATATAAATAAAAAGCATCCTTTCACGAGACAATCCGGATCCGCTCCGATTAACCGCGATCTCTGCTCGAAAACGAGGTCGAGGCACGAAAGTGAAGTTCGCGTGAATCAAAAGCGCTTTTAAAATCGTCCACCCTTCCTCCTCCTTCTTTTCCCCTCGCTGGCGAGAGAGGAACGCGCCGCGAGATCAAGGGGCGCATTAGTTGCATTTGACGGGAGGAGCGTCAGCTGTGCGTGTGCAGCACGTGCAGCCTCCTTTTTTCTCTCGCGACAACGGAGGCTGTTACGGGAAGAAGAAGAAGAAGAAGAAGAAGAAGAAGAAGAAAGGCGAGGGCCGAGGAAAATGGCGAAAGAACGAAAAGAACGAAAAGGAAACGAGGCTCCTTAACCGAACGACTCCTCCCCTCCGCGTATTTTCGATTCTTTTTATTTTCATTCCCTCGAAAGGCATCGAGGAAAGGCGTCCCCCTCACTCTCCGCACTCCGATGATTTATACGCGGAAGATCCACCTACGTAAGTTATGGCCCACCCTTGTCGCAATCGCGCAGCGTCCTGATCCAATCGTAAATCTGGCTACCGTGGCAGAGGCGAGCGTATGGTGTGCGCAACCAGAGCAGGCTCTCTGTTATTGTTTTGATGGCGAAATAATCGCGACGGACGGGAGAGGGTCCCGCTATAATTAAACGGGAATTCGGTTCGAATCGAGGGAGGAAGCGGTTGGAAAATATTTAGTCGAGCAACTCTCGCCGTTCTATTTCCAGCCCCCTCTCTCCGATTTCTTCAACTCCGCTGAATTTTCGACAATGTGCGGATCGTTGAAATCGGTGCCTCGATGGGATTATTTAAAATTATAATTTAATTACGATTTTCCGTTGTAAAGAGGAATTTGGCATTCCTGAAAGTTTCGTTCTTCTTCTAAAACTAAGATGTACAAGACGTGATCATTTGAAAAGAAATTTTCCAAGAACTTCGTAACTCGTAAATCATACTTTGATTCAATAACTCTCCAACATATAAATATCTTATTTTTAATATCGTACAATGACTTGTACGACGAATTCTTCTATCTGTAAATAATATGTACAAGATGTATATCGAGGTTTATCACAATTATCAATTTTCAAATAAATCCATTGAATTCGCAAACGAATAATAAATTTGTAACAACAGGCGAGACGCGATCCACGTACACGTCGTCTTTCTCTCGATACGCTTTCCTTTCCATCGACATCCGATAAACAACGACACTCTCGATGTTTCACAATTGCAACAACAGGTTGTCAACCCCACGGTTAAGAAAAGAGTCGGTCGATTAATCGGCAAGGCCGATTGAGCGAGGGAGGGGGCGACGTGTGTAACGAGCAGGCACCGGGATAAAAAGAATTTTAATTGGAAACTCGATTCCGATTATGACACTTGAAGTCCTTTGCACACGCGTGACCCGTGACAAGAATTTAATTGTTGCGTTAAAAATGGGACCGCTGTTTAATACCGTTGCAGGCTTTTTAATTTAAAAAAAAAAAGAAAAGAGCTCGCTCGCCAAGAGGGAGTAGTATCAATCGAGAGGAACGCTCGAGAGGTGTCCGACGGAATCGCATTTCCTGCTCCACCCTCCTTTCCTTCTCGAGTGGCGGAGGAGAATGGAAATGGAAACCAGAAATTCGTTTTTTCCAATCATCTCGATCCTGTGTACCATCGATCAATTGTACACACAGGGATTAATTATGTACGACAATTATTCGAGTACCGCCGATCAATCACCATTGTTACAATTCATCGTTTCTCGCGATTGTTGGCTTCGCGAAAATTGCTCTCCATCTCCACCTTATTTTTTCGAGACCAAACCACTTTTATCGTTCGCCAAATTCATTCATTGTCCGAAGATCAACAACCAAAAACCATCTTATCCTGATCATCTTGTTCATCGTCACTTTTCGATTCTGAGACCAAACCACTTTTATCGTTCGCCAAATTCATTCATCGTCCGAAGAACCATCAGAAACCACCGATCAAAAAACCATCTTCCTTATCCTGGTCAACTTGTCCATCGTCATCTTTCGTTTCTGAGATCAAATCAGTCTTATCCTCTGCCAAATTCATTCATCGTCCGGAGAACAATCATCAAAAAACTATTTTCCTTATCCTGGTCAACTTGTCCATCGTCACCTTTCCGAAACCAAACCACTTTTATTCTTCGCCAAATTCATCTATCGTCCGAAGAACAACCAAAAACCACCGATCAAAAAACCATCTTTTTCGTCATAGTCAATCTGTCCAACTTGTTCATCGTCACCTTTCGTTTCCGAGACCAAACCACTTTTATTCTCCGTCAAATTCATCCATCGTCCGAAGAACCACCAAAAACTACCGATCAAAAAACCATCTTCCTTATCCTGATCAACAGATCCTCTCCTCACGAAACGAGGTGAAATGCGAAAACCTCGACCGCCACCGTGATGCACCCCTCGCCTCCTATGCTATGCATTACACGTTAGATTACTAGAACGAAACGGGAGAAAGAGAGTGTCGGGCTTCGCGAGACGAAACCTCTTTTTCACGGTTAACCCTTGCGAAGAATGTTTAATATCAGATTTCATACGGGATGTATGTACGTATGGATCGGTTCGTGGAAGGCGACAGGAGAGAGAGAGAGGGGGGAACGCTTGCCACGTAAAAGCCGATATCAAACGCGACGACAGCTTTGTTTCGGTATATATAATTCCTGCGAGGAATTCACACAGAAAATATATATATATATACACGTGTATAAACTCGGTGGTGAACCGGGGAAGGGAACGCTTCATCTGTGAATCCACCACTTGTGCGATCCTCCTTTTTTTCGCCACCCTTTTCCGCCTCGGTTACGTCGCCTCTGGATGATGTCTGCCAAGATTTTATTTAACGAAACAAACCACGGAGAGATAGAGTTCGCTGAGTTCACGGGGGAAAAATTTCCGCGCAATGAAACGAGAGAAAGAGGGAGAAAGGAAGAAAGGAAGGAAGGAAGGGAAGAAGGAATGTCAGTTGGGTTTTTATCGGTGGCGCGTTTCGCGTCGCCCCGTTAATTTTTCGCCCAGCTCTCTTTTCATTCGATTCGATTCGACGGCGTTCCAAAAGCAGTAAAGCAGCTCGAAATCTCATCGAGAGATATTTTTTTTTTTTTTTTTTTAATATTATAAGTTTAGACAGTTTTCTCTTAAGTGACTTTCTATGGAAATAGCGACTCTTTATTCTTCGATTAAATGTACGTATACATTTTAACGATGACAGTATGATCGCGTGAAAAGAAATGAAATAAAATCTCTCGATAAATTTCTCTATCTGAAATACAGAAAATAATAAATTGTTATTCGAGATATTTATATTCGATTGAATGACGCGTAGGCGAATCGCTGTTCACTTAAAAAATATAATCATTAAGAATGAAATATTAAAGATTAAATTAAATTAATAAAATTCGTAATTCGTCGTGTAATAGGATGTTTACGCGCGCAGTCGGGATAAAAGGGTGGTGTAAAAACTGCGGGAACACGTGTCTCGCGTCAAGGAAATTCGTTCAAGACCCGTACACCCCGCGTTTAATTGCTTGTGACAGCGTGAAACGTGATTCTCGTCGCACCTTTCGAGTGACACCACTCTCTGTGTCCGCCCGAAATATTTTTATTCGTTCGTTCGTTCCTTCGTTCCCCAGCTGGCTGTTCTCCTGTGGCGTTTTTCCAACGACGAGGCAACGAGAGCCGGAAATTATTCAAAACCTGCGCGCTATGGCTATATACATTCACGAGAGAGAGAGAGAGAGAGGGAGAGAGAACGAAGTAATTAGACAATCGAATCGTTCAGAGAGACGTTTCAATCAAGCAAATGGAAAACTCGAAGCGGAATGCTGCCCGTTTTTTTTTTTCCATTAGAACGCATACAGGTTGATTATGCGCTCCATACGCGCTCGACTATCTTTTAACGATTCCGCCGGTTTCCACGTCAATGTTTTTCTGCCCCAAATATTGGACGGGAGCGGAGTGTGGATCCCGTGAAAAAAGGAAAAGAGGGACGATCCTTTGCGAATCCTTGAACACGATCCAAAACCAGCCAGGATTTTTTTTTAATGGAATATAATAAGACTGAATGGACGATAAGTTGAAACGAGAAACGAGATTCTTTTTTAATACAACATAATTCGGATCGAATAAATTTAAAAGTCGAGAGACAAATTCTCGTCTCATTTATCAATTTACTTATACTTCTCTACGTTCTAAGAATAACTTGAATAACGTGAAAAGATAACGATCCACAATGATAAATTTTTTTCGTACAATAGACTATCACAGAATGACTCAGTTATAAAACAATTTTTTTCTTGTTACGACGAATACACTCATCGTATGCAAATTAATTTGTATTCCTATTATAGATGATCGTGCCGCATGCAAGAATATATTCGGAGTTATATCAATTCTTATCATCCATCTTTCGTCAAACATAATAAAGATAAATATTCGTGTTACCGATTTAAAAAAAATATATATATATCGCGTGTATTATATGAATTATAGGAGAGTCTGCTCTACTTACGATAAAGAAGAGATGAAAATAAAAACTGTAAAGAAAATTATTCATTAATTTTACACTCGCCATGATGAGATACGTCATAAGTCTGATTATTTTCACGCAGATATCGCTCACGGTAATTTCACGCCGGAGGAAGCACCGACGACCGAGTCCCCGATCCAGAGCGACGTTTTCGTGGAGAAGAACGGTGCCGCGGAGGGCGAGCTTCCGGTCTCGACCGCGAAACACGACGATCCTACTTACATGGCGGTGGTGATCGGCGTGTTAACGGCCGTGATCCTGCTTCTCGCCGTGGCGATATTTCTGATCGTCTCGAGGCATAGGCAACGAAAGTGTTTCGCCAGCCCTATGACGGGCAAGGCGCCGTCCCATCTCGGATCCACCTGCGCCACCGTCGAGAAAGGGGCAGCCCTGATGGCCTACACCTTGGAGGACGACGAAAGGTAGTATTGTGTCACTTGATTGATCAGAGATTTCGATGGGTATATTTTTCAAATAATAAGCGAGATATTGGTGAAATATTAATGAGATAATCTTGATATAATCTGGAAAGATATTATATTTGATTAATCTCTCGAGTATAAAAATTTAGCTTGGATATTTGTTATCTTTTTCAACCAACGAGAGAGATATTAATAAAAAATTTTCGATAATGAAAAAATCGTAAAAGTTGTGTAAAGAAGGTCTCTAACGCAAAAGCTTCGAATGCTGGCAATGTTCGGCATTATAAATCGTAAAACTCCGATAGCCAATCTCGAAAGGTATTATATTTGATTAATCAGAGATTTCGATGATAAAAAGTTGAGATAGAGATGGAGTATAAAAATTCAGCTTCGGATATTATTTTTTCGACTAACAGGCGAGATCTTGGTAAGAAAATTTCGGCATTAAAAGTCGTAAAAGTCGTGTCCGATAGCCAATCTCGAAAGGCATTATAATTGATTAATCAGAGAGTTCGATGATAAAAAGTTGAGATAGAGATGGAGTATAAAAATTCAGCTTTGAATATTTTTTTCAACCAACAAGAGAGATATTAATAAAAAATTTTCGACAATGAAAATTAAAAATCGTAAAAAGGAGATCTCTATCGTAAAAGCTTCGAATGTTGGCATTACAAGTCGTAAAACTCGTGTCCGATAGCCAATCTCGAAAAGTATT
>NW_006263535.1:264890-267370 GCF_000469605.1 Apis dorsata | reverse complement strand
TGATTAATCAGAGATTTCGATGATAAAAAGTTGAGATAGAGATGGAGTATAAAAATTCAGCTTCGGATATTATTTTTTCGACTAACAAGCGAGATATTGGTAAGAAAATTTCGGCATTAAAAGTCGTAAAAGTCGCGTGGAGGATGCCTCTAACGTAAAAGTTTCGAATGCTGGCAATGCTCGGCATTAGAAGTCGTAAAAGTCGTGTCCGATAGCCAATCTCGAAATCTGTAGAGGAGAAGAGGGGGTGTCTCGGGTGCAAAAGCTTGGAACGGTGGGAGGAGAAAATGGCAAGCGAATTTCAACGAACGAAATTGGAGCGAAGGCAGTGCAGCAGGCTATTCGACGTTTGAAAAATGATCGCAAGGATCGTTTTTTTTTTTTTTTTTTTCATACGGATCATAGGAGTAGGAAAACAGAGGCGTTTTATTTATTTTTTTTTTTTTTTTGACCATTGTTTAGCTGCAATAACTCGTTCGGAATGTATTTCGCGCAAATATTTGGAATCGAATGATAACGGTGCGATACAATAACGGGCGCCACCCTGTGTTGCTGGGTGAAAGGAAACGGTGTGGACACAAAGGATTTGCGGCTTTCGCTGTTACAGTAAATATTACTATTAATAATATTAGCTTTCGAGATAGGCCTAACGGCCTCGCGTCGATTTCTCGTCTACCTTGTGCAAACACAACCGGTTTACCGATTTTACCTCGCCTTGCTTAGATCTCTCCACGGAATGGATGTTTGCGAACCGTCGGCATCAAATGGTTGCAAAACAACCGTTATTTATACGTGTATGAGAATCGATATCGTGATATCGTTATTATTGTCGAAGGAGAAGAGATTCGTTTTCGCGAACGATTCACTTCTCCTCCTTCTGCGCGTTTAATTTCAATGAATCGACGAAGGAAATTACGAACAAATATCGCTCCGGACGAAGTTGAAGTAGCAAAGTTGAAAATATTGCGAGAAGATTATGAAAATATTCGATTAAGTTATCGCGTACGTTGTGCAAAGAATACAATTTCGAATAAATTGTTGGTAGAAAAAATAGTGAAAACACGTTTCGAGATACAAATAGTAAAATGAGAGAAATAGTGAGAAAAATTAAAAGGATATTTGGATAAATTATTTTTTATTATTGCACGACGAATACAGGAAAACAAATACAGGAATATATAATAGAAAGAAGAACAATCTTTAAGAAAACAAAAAAGAAAAACTGTTTTTTATTCAAAAGTAAGAAGAAAGTAATTGGCGAGAACGTGATATATTATGATTCGACGACAGAGGCGAATCGAACAGGCTACTGTTCGGTTATGAAAATATTCAAACGAGATCCGGCCGACATCTCGTTGCCCAACTTTACAAACCATTCACAATGGCCGACGACAGGAAGCCACCTTCCAATAAACTTTCCATCCGTCGTGCTCGTTAGTGGATGTCCAATAACGTCCAATAACGGGCATCCTCGGGCGATATATCGAGTTTGTGCGCGGCACGAATGTCTCCAGACCAGAGAGAGATCCTCTCGAAGCAACGCTCGTGACTCGGGCGCGACCGACCACGTTTTCAACATTGATCCCCCAACCTTGGCCCTCGCGCTTTGCGCAACTTGATATCGCCGATCCAACCGTCTATCAAAAGAGGAGGGAGGGACTCGCGGAAACGGAGTGGAGCGGGTTCGTGTGCGCGCGTTTTTACTACCCCTTTGACGGATATCTGACGTCGCACTTAAGTTGAAAAGTCGCCGAGTGAAAAAAAAAAAGTACCCACTCGAAATACGATGCACTTTCGTCGTCTACAAAAGACGACGCTTTAAGACCTCTCGGCCTCTCCAATGGTCCCTCCCTCAACAGTTTCGAAATATCATCTCAACGACGATTCGTGGAGCGAGGTCACGGTCGAGCGTAAGTAAATACACGAAGTACGAATCTGGGTCTGACCTGATACAGTGCACGCTACTTATCAGTTTAAAGCGGTTGGAAAGAAAAGTAGAAGCGAGTTTAAGCTTCATTTCCGTGATGTATATCTTATACGTACAAATATATAGCGAGAGTATAGCGAGAAAATGTGTCGATGAATTTTTCCCACTTCGTTCTCGAATAACTCGAATATAATTCGTACGTATATTATAATTATCATCAAAGAAACGAAGAAGGTACACATTTCCACGCCTCCCACGAAACTCTTTCATATTTTTCCCCCTGATAACACGAGAGACGGCACACGAGATAAGGGAAATCCCCAGACGAGCGGCTCTCACCGAAACGTGTGTCTCGCAGATACGCCGGTGGTTCGTTGCCGACGCTACCTCGGGACCTGGGGAATCGTTTTCTGGACATCGTGAAACTCGACGACTATCAAGAACCGTACCAGGCCCTCAAGTACGCGCCGTACTACAGCTACAGCACGGTCGTTATGGAGATGAAAGACATGATGCTGAACAACAAGGGCAGCAACATCAATCACTCAGGTAT
>NW_006263535.1:262522-264797 GCF_000469605.1 Apis dorsata | reverse complement strand
CTATATATATATATATATATATATATATATATACACGTGTGTGTGTGTATATATATATATATATACACGTATGCACGCCGTGTATAAATATACGGGTGGCACACGTTCGAAATGGAGGTACGTATACGCGTGTACCGAACAACAAAGCATTCGCCTGACCGCAATCAATACACTGTCCCCCTGCACCCTCTTCTCTCGACCTCTCCTCCTCCCCCTCCTCCTTTGCTATATCATCCGCAGCGGTGTACGCGAATGNACCCGCCTCCACCGCCACCAGCGACCAGGACACCATCTTCTCCAAGACCTCGTCGCGCGGAAATAAGACGGAGAACAAGAAGGTACGTGTGTATCTGAGAGAAGTATCAATTACAAGATGTTTTGTTTTAAACGTTTAACGAGTGGTTCGTTCGTGATAGTGCAGCTTTGAGGAAGGGTTTACGTATTGGGTCGTATGATGAAATTATTGTTTTAGGAAATTGTGGTCTTTGTTCGATACGGAAATGGAATTAGCTTTAACTTTTCTACAGATTTTAATTGGTATGTTTTTTTATAAAATTTTAGGGGGAAGAAATTCTTTGAACGATTTTATTTTTTAAAAACAGGTAGCAAATAGTGAAACGAATAGTGGTGATTGGTTGATGAAATATCTAGTGGGTTAAGATTTCATATTTAGAGTTTGCTTCGTGATGTATGCGGTTCTTAATCGATTTCTTGACAGTAGGATGCTGTTGTTACGGTATCTCCTCGTTTCAGAAAAGAGCAACGAATTATTCTCTTTATAGAATTTTTTCAGACTTAATAAAGGTTTCGAATATCATATAGTTTCTCACGGGTTATAATTCTAGTTCTAAAATGAACTTCTACCGTTTCCAGGTTTATAAGCACACTTCGAAACGTGGCAATTTTTGATCCTCCATCAATCGGTGCGCTATCCATTTCCCCAATTTTTTCACTTTCTACCATTGCAGCGAAATGTCTGAAAACTGTCGTTGGAGATACGTCTAACTCTACGTCCACTTTGGCATTCAATTTATCTTTGTTTAATATCTATCTCGGGGCTCATTTTCAAAATTCTCATTTCCAGATCCGAATTTTTGAAACCATTGAACGGTCCTCTCATTAAATCTTCTTCGAAAGTTAACCTAATATTTCGATATGCTTCAACTGCATTTGGACTCAGCTTAAACTCAATTTAACACAGGAATAATATTCCAATTCGTTCACTTCTCAAAACACTGTTAAACATAATACAAAAAAATAAGTTACACAGAGGAAGTATAAGAAGTCGTCTTAAATAAATACATTAAGCAAAATATAAGTTAAGTAAGATTTACGAGTTTCGCGTTTCATGTCTTACAATCTAATATTAATATTAAAATGATAAAATTTGGATTGATAAGAATAATAATAGCGAATTCATGCGAATTGCGTCAGAAAACGTTGCTGTTCCCGATATAGGGAAAAAAGTAAACGTTGCCCGTATGTAACGAACTTTCGTGCACAATTTATACAAACGAAATTCAGTGAACGTTGCGTAAATTGGAACTCTATTTTCTAGAGGAGAGGATTAAATTATTTATCCGCACTTGGCACAGCGTTCCAGCAATAATAAGATTACGAGTTAATAACGTTGGCGATTCGAGACGTTTATAACCAGCCATATAATTGTCCATAATTTTTATCCACTATGTATTTCGAAATTTAAACGGAAGCGAATTCAAGTTTTCAGAAAGTTGAGAAGTTGAATAAACAGGCAGGTAAACAGCCGGCCAGATTATCGTAATATTTATTAGCGGGGAGATAATATGAGACGTAACGATATTTGCAAACATTTTCATAACGTGCTCTAAAACTGCCCTCCTCGAATGGATCTTTGATATGCAAACTCTAATTCGATTTCGCGACGCGAAGATATGCAAAGTGAAGGATACGAGGGGAGCGTATCGGGGACGAATAAAACGGCGCGGATGGAATGGGAGGAAATAATCGTAATCGTAATCGATCGAGGACGAGTAAAGTAAACGAAAGTCGGACGCGCAAAAATTCAACTTTTGTTATCGCTTCGATCTATATAATAAATGGCGAAAGGCCCCGCCCATCCGAATGTACTTGTGCTTCCTGCAGTGACCATTAAACGTGCACTCCATTCGTCGAGGGAAAGTTGGCGATTAATAATTTAAATCAATATGGCGGAACGAGTGCAGACCATTTGGGGTAGATATACCTCCCGTGGGTACAGTATAACGTACCTCGTATCCGGAATACCGGAACGTGA
>NW_006263535.1:261614-262455 GCF_000469605.1 Apis dorsata | reverse complement strand
AGAGAGAGAGAGAGAGAGAGAGAGAGAGAGAAAGGGAGGAGGGAAAAAAACGGAGGAGGTACGCACCGTCGACGTCAAACGCGCGAGACGTTCCCCAGGGTTCCGTTTTGGCATAAAAAAATCAACGATTCGCGAGCAAAAGGTCAATACGAGAGCTTTTTCGATCGATAACGCCACCTTTCCACGGAATTGGTTGATAATATCGATATTGCAGGCGAGATTCGAACTCCGTTTAATTTTTCGTGTAAATAAGATGCGTTAAAATAATTACTACTCTTTCTTGAAAAGAAATATCTGATCGGGACGCGGATTTTATTTTCATAAAATAATTACTCTTTGTAAAACAGAATCCCTCGATTCACTAGATTTTGAATATTCAAGGGAAAAGACGCGTGGTCTTTAAGGGGACATGCTCTATTCTTACCGAGGAATATCCTTCTTTTCAACGACGTGAGTAATATAATAAGAATTGAACGAACTCTTGAAAAAGAGAAACTCGTGACTCGACATTTGAACGAAGCTGACACGAATTATCCACCAGATCTCTCGCTGTAAAAACGAGTGGAGCAACGGGGGAGGGAGGGGAGGTTTACGCGTAACAAGTAGAGGAGAGGCCGGCAAACAAATAAAGTATTCGCGCGTATTCAGCAACGTTTCCGCGCAATCTGCAGAATCATTCGATTGATCGGTTCGTCGACGTATAAACGAACTCCCGTCAACGGGGAGTTTGCGTCGAACCCTTTTTCGCGAGCGACCCTCGTGGAATGTATCATCATTACGCGGTCCGCTGGCTTCCGGGCCAGTTCGCTCTGTTAATTGCGGAGAGAAAGCGCGTCGTGTA
>NW_006263535.1:261196-261605 GCF_000469605.1 Apis dorsata | reverse complement strand
CTCTCTCTCTCTCTCTCTCGTATTCTTCTCTTCATCCCCTCTCTCTCTCGTTCACTTTTGTTCCCGCACGCTCGCCCATCCCTCGATTTCCGCCGATTCGCGTGCCGACATCGCAGAAATATTACACGTAGAGAAAAAGATAGATAAAGAGAGAGAGAAAGAGAGAGGAGTAGATTCGACAAGCTGCGCCCTAAATCGCACAGCCGCGATCCGATGGAATAAAAATACGCCGCTGCAAATTTGCAGCAGGGCCGTGATTTATTCGCTGCAACGCTGTACTTTCCGGGAATATCTGCCTGGATCCTTTGCCTCGATATCTTTACGAAGAAGAAGATCGATCGAGAGGAAATGTAGAGCGATCCATCGAGTTCCTCGAGTTGAAAAATTTCCTTCCTAAACTTAACGTAAA
>NW_006263535.1:256731-260806 GCF_000469605.1 Apis dorsata | reverse complement strand
TGTATATATATATATATATATATATATATATATATAGGAAAGGACAAATGGTGAAAGTTGCATCAAATTCAAAGGCGAAGCCCGTTTCACCGTTTCGCGAATAGATATCGGTGGGAGATCGGGCGATTTTGCACGGAGCGCGGCATCCAGATTGATCGGAGCACAATGCTGCGAAAGTGGTCGTCTACGTCGAGACGTCTGCGCGTGATTGACAGCCGACAGCGCCACTCGAAACAGTCAAAACATTTCGGGGTGGCTCGTCGAGCCTGGCCTTGACGCATCGTAGCGACGCCAATCATTGTCCCCGCGCGATCCGTCATTAGACCAAAACGGCCGTCCTCCGAAAACATCGTGGCATCGGGGTTATCGGGTGGCTCGATGCAGTTTTACAATGGGACGTGTCGAATGTTATACCCGTCACGTTCGACTGGTCCTTTCGTCGCGATTTCTCTTTTTCTCGCTCCCTTTATCTCTCTTCCCGTCTCTCTCTCTCTCTCTCTTTCTCTCTCTTTCCCCCACCGCTCGTTCATGTCATTTCGCATCGGCAACAATGCGCGTTTTAACGTGAATACAGAGAGTATCGATGGTGAACGATCGTGTGATGAACGAGCGTTTATACGGTTTATATACGATTCGCGAAAATTATTCAAAATAGATTTTTCGAGGGAGTTGAAAGTTGTTGGTTGTGATTATCGATTATCGTGGATACTTTGATCGATACAGTTTTGGATGTATTATATAGTTCGTGTTTATAGGTTCAGGAAATATATGGTGCAGGAAATACAAATTGTTAATTATAAAACTTTGTTTAAAAAAGAATTTAAAGTTTTCCTCACCGATTCGATCCGGCGAATATTTTCAATTATTTTGCAATTGTTTTATCACCTATTTCGCTATTTCCTCTTCTATTCGACGTTGTTATACAAACCATTATTAAAAATATTATTCGTGAAATATATATCTCCAATAAAACAATTTTGAATAATATGTCCATCCATACATCTCACCGATATCGCATAGTTTTTAGAAATATCGATGGGATCGACGACTTTAATTTATAGACTCGATTTTACCACTTAAATTATCGTTTAAGTCTGTCGGTGGTACACGGGCGATGGTAATTCATCGATCATCGCGAGGAATAATTCATCTCCAGCCCCCACTTGAAAACCCCCCCCTCTCCTCCCGCTCGTGTTGCCTCGGTTAGCGTGATCATAGATCGTTGATTATCGAAGCGATACCAGGAACGATGCATTGTTCTTTCCTTGTTCCAGTCGCCGACTCAACAGGAGGTGCTCTCGGCCCTGAAGAGACGTCTGGAGCAGACGAGCGTCCCGCTCTTCCCACGGCATCGCCTCCGCATGCTCTCGAAACTCGCCGAAGGGGCGTTCGGAACGGTAACGACATTGTTATTACGTCCGCGCGCATATCTATTTTAAATTAGACACGGCGAGCGGGGAACACGATTCGTCACGTCTATCCCCGTCTATAAAGGATTACCACCGTGTTCACGTTTATTATCGTCTTTAGAGCAGAACTGGAACAGGCTGCTGCCCTCCACTCTCGCTCCCATTCCGATTTCCCGCGGTAGACGCTCTCTTAATCGGTTCTTCACCGAACTTCCGCGTTGAATCGGTAGTTGATCGAGCGAATCGAGCCGATTTACTCGAAAGATCCGTCGAGAATAAAATAAAAAAATATACGTTTTTTCGTTACGTTTGTTTATTATATATATATATAAAGATTGGATTACATTTCTCATCATTAAGAAGGGAAGTTTCGAGTTAAATTCTTTACACTCCTAACTTCTCCTCCTTTCATTTAAAAACCCGAGGAACATCTTTACTCGTTCATTTGAAATTTCCTTTATAAAGTTTTCTAATTTACCCTCCAGAGGCTTCGTAACGAAAATATAATTAAACCGGAGGAGGACCCGTTAAAGCGAAACCGAATAAAAGAGAGACTATCGTCCTGTCCTATCCTATCCTCCAACGAATGAAAATTTTAAACGATACGACTGTTAAAACGGAGCAAACATAAATCCAAATAACTATAACTAACAATAAGAAACAACCTAAAATATAAAATTTAACGTCTCCGGCCAATCTCCATCAACCTCCATCAACCCCGCGTTCGCAGTGAATCGCGAGATTAGCGATCTCCTCCGCTGTACACCACTCTCCACGTCATCGAGGGAGCGTTGTAACGTCAAACCGTAGCTCTCTCCACGCGATCCCCGCAACATTATCATAATACACTCGGTGTTTGCAAAGTGTCGCTTTACCCCAGCTAATGCGGAGCAACGGAAACACCTACTGAAATAGCATCGAGCCGCGCGGGGGTTAAATTACAAACGGCCGATATTGCGAACCGGACGTGATGCTCTTCCTACCTGGCCACGATCGAATCGACAACGACAGACGACAGATACAGGCGTCGTGGCCCACGATTCCCCATCGATTCGGCAAACGCACGCTCCATTTTGGTCGACGATCATCAGAGAGAGAGAGAGAGAGAGAGTGAGAGGATCGAATGAGAAAGTGAATTAATGAGGGAGAGAGAGAGGGAGAGAGAGAGAGAAATCAATCCGTTTGTTGACTGGGAAAATTCGCCCACTGGCCGAAGCCCGACAATACGTCGATTAACGAAGTGTCCACCCTGTTATTCTTCACAATGGCGCCTCGTCCACCTCGTCGAGGATAATCAGTTTAGAATGCAGTTAGAGCGGCTAATAATTCCCTTTTGTTTCCTGTCCCGGCCGTTAATGATCAATGGCCAAGAGGATGCCTCCCTTCCCTGGTTCGAGTTTCCAGGGCCAGGAGTTATGCGTTGTTACGCGCCCTTCGAAGATCGCCTTGACAATCGATCTCGGTGAATCGAGCACAGGATTGACCCGTCCCGGCGACGCGTGGACGACGTGTGCTGACATGTTGGCACGAAATTTCGATGCTCCTTCTCCATATCGAAGATATTTGGAACACATTTGAGAAGAGAGAATCACGCCCCTTTGTAATGATTACGATCTCGGGTGATAAAATTACCCAGAATTTTTAATACGTTAGTCAATTGACAAATGACACTTTTAATCATATCTATGAGTATAGCGTATGTTCGTTGCTGGAAAGAAATCTCTTTCTTGAAGATCTTGGAAAACGCATCGATATAAAAATATTAGCTAATTATAATTTGTATATACGATAATTTAATTTATAAATGTAATTTCGTGTTCAAGTAATAATTGTAACATTATTACTTATCCTAACATAATTTCCTAAATGAAAATTGTAATTATTCTATTACTACTATATAATATGTGACATCAAGATTGTTAACAAAACGTCCCCTGTTCCACGAGACTTTTCTTTTTCAGCAACGAACGGTACATGATAAGAAATATTATAGAGCTTCGATCAAAAACGCACTCTAAGAAGTATTTCCCTTATCCGACTTCCGGTCGAATCCTCTCCCACCATCGCGTATCTATGCACGTAATACATATATATATATATCCTCGTTTAAAACTTACACGATAAATTGGTCCGAACGACGAATAATCAAATTCGTGGATTCATCCATTCTCGTTAGAGGAATTTATAACCCCGAACGAGGATCCTTTACCCTCCCTGGACTTTTATTTTTCCGTATAATAATAATAAACGCGTCCCGATCCCCCGCTTCGTGGGAATTTTTCCTCGTGGATTCTTCTCCGACCGAAAACGATTCCCGTGTAAAAACGTAAACAAATTATGCCCATAAAGGTGTACGTGGCGGAAGCAGAAGGGATCCCGGAGTACGGAACGACGACCACCCTGGGCAAGCGTCTCGTCGCCGTCAAATTTTTACTGCCGGAAGCCAGCGAGAAAGAAAAGTGAGTATGGCGGCCGTTATTTGCATTCCGTTTCGACGTTGCAACGGCCTCGATCGAGCTTCCCCTCCGATAAACATTTTACGACCGAAGAAAGGAAGGAAAAAAGGAAGGAAGGAAGCAAGGAATCGGCACGCGATTTCACGCAAGATTCGTTTCTTCCAACCTTTCTTCCTCGAACGATCGTTTTGTATCGGTGACGGGGAGCAA
>NW_006263535.1:254056-256703 GCF_000469605.1 Apis dorsata | reverse complement strand
AGAGGGGAAGCTTGGCGAGATTCACCTTTTTTTCTTTTTTAATCGTAACGATNATATATATATATAAAATTTGTCTGACTTAAGTGTTTTTTCCTCGTTCGATTCGACTCGACTCGCGAAGAAATCTCGCGCAAAGAAAGAAGGCGAAAAGATGGAAGCACGTGCGAATAACACGCGCGCTTAAATCACTGGGAGAGCTCGAAATAATTCGAATAACTCGCGGCTATCCATCTTTATATCGCGGATGATTCACGAAGCAGTAAATGGTAGAATTTCGTATATTAAAATTTCCATAAAAATGTCGAGCCTCCTCCTACTAAATAACTGTTATTTATCCTCCTCCTATGTAAGGAAGGGAGACGCGTTTCCAACTACTTTTCACGTAAACTTTAACAACTATTCTCCAATGAAAACTCCAGAGAAAGAGAGAGAGAAAGAAAAGAAGAAAACGGTAAATGGCAGCAGGAACGATCCTAGATATCGGGGCTAACCGCGAGACGCACACACACACACACACACACACATACACATGCAACGCACACAATGATCGAAGAGCATAACGCAATACGAATAGAATCCATTGGCTGACCGTGCACAAGAAGTAACGGTGGGTCGTGATGCAAGCCGATTTCGAATGCATCGAGCGATCGTTGGTCGAGCGGAATAGCTGTCCCTTGCATAAAATTCATAGCGACTTTCTTCCCGAATGTGTGTGTCCCGGTTTCCTCCCGGTTCGGGGCCGCCACCAGCTTCTCCACGAGCTTCTTCTCTCGTTTCTATAGAGGAAACCCCCACTGGCGGTGAAACGTCCGGATATACCGGCGAGGGAGATCGTTCTCGCGGCTATCAAGCTAGACATCAGAAAAAGGCAAGTTAGATATCCTCGAATGGAAATAGATTTGCATACAATGACCGGGGGAGATAGGGGTATCGAGAGGAGTTGGCCGCGAGTTCGTGGCTAGTATGTGGATCGGAGGGTGGTTGGACGGAGGGAAAGGGCGAGGAGGAAGGTACGAATTCGCCGCCGGGGACGGATGACAAAGCTCTCGTTTCCGAAACGAAAAATCGTTTGGGCAACGTCCATTCTTCGTAGATCTTTTGTCGTCGAGGAAAGTCGCGCAGGATAAAGTTTCATCTCGAAGACTTTTAGGAGGAATTCGACCAGATCGTTGACAAAATCGGCGTGATCGGTTATAACGGGGATTTTTGATTCCTGTTTTAGATTCGTGGGAAGAGAGGGAAAAGTGGTAAAAGTGGTAGATTACGTAGAGTTTATTCTGGTGTAAATCTTAAAACACGCGTTTAAATACGTTTTTTCAGAGAGATCCTTTACAAAGTTCCTTTGCCGTTCTATATTATTCTTTTGGCATTATTCTCTTGCCTCTACGGCTTTTGATATAAAACATCACGTTATTTAACGGAAGAACCGATAAAAATAACAGATTTCATTTCTTTTTTTTCTTTTATACAAGATCATCAAAATAAATTTTTGAATATGAAATAATAGATCGGTAGTTTCAATGTTAATATAGGAAGGTATGGATTAATTCAAAGCCGATTCCAATATTGGAAATAGCGGAAGAATCGAAAACGGGTTCGAGTAGCTGGACGTAAGAAATTATTTCGAAACTCTTCCCGGTCGAGATGCAAAGGCGACGCGTACACGATTTATCGATCAAGACGATCGTTTCTACTAATGTAATCCTGCCGTTCCGCTTTATCGTGATTTGTGTAAATACCGACGTTTCAGGGAGGGGAGGGGGCCGCGCGCACCGTCGTAAATAAAAAAAAAGTGGGAACCGATCCGATCCGATGGCTTCCACGGCTCCTTCTGCTCACGCAACAAGTCTCCCGCCGAGAGGATGACTTATCGCGCCCCTATCGTGGCTGGAACTTGCTCCATTTCCTTCTCCATCTCCGCCTCCTTCCGTCTCCTTCGTAGCAGCCCACTCCTCCTCCATCCGAGGACAAAACATGGGCCAAGATTCCAATCTTCCAATTTGCAAAATCAAGACGACGTTTAACGATCNCAATCGCAATCATTTTTCGCGGGATACGTGTAACCCCGACTAGCCGCTGCCGGCCGGCCCAACGCTCGAACAATGCTTCCGATTTTAACGAACAAACACCGGGAATTTCCAACTTTTTTATGTTTCCATGAAATTTAATTTCGTTTTTTCCTCTCTTTCTCTCTAAATGATACTCTTTTTATTTTATACTCCCCTTCCACTGTTCGTTACTTAAGCTTTCCTCCTATCTTTTTGCGGAGCTTTGTAACGTTACGTGTACCGATACGCGCGAGACGGTATCCGGTATTTTGTTCGAAAAAAAATTTTCGCAACGTTTTCGCTCCGCCCGTTCGCTCGACTTCTCATCACCATCATCATTACGTTTCTTATCCCGCATGAATATTCATAGGAAAAATTAATCGCCGCCTCTTATCGCCGCGAAGCGGATAAATCGAGGACACGGTGCAATTAACACGGTTCGAACTCGTCGAGGAAAGAATTGGCAAGCGGCGCCCACGCGCTAGAATTCGCTAGAATTTACGGGGGAGTCGATACGCGTACGCGTAGCAGTAGTTTCGTTAACAGCCGCAATAAGCGCTGGTGCGCCATCCGCCGAGTGGATCGTAAGTAAGTAAGCG
>NW_006263535.1:251477-253953 GCF_000469605.1 Apis dorsata | reverse complement strand
TAACGGCGCAGCGCTGCGTGGAAACGACGCGAAAGCGGGGATTTTCCATCGGCGCGAAGGAGGCGACAGAGGCGCGCTCGTTTCGCGCTCTTCTCGTCCCCCGCGGATGGAACGGACGAAACGTCGAAACTTTTCTACGAAAATTTTACGATTATCTCGCGCAACGGACACTGTCGAGCCGAGCAATGGGCTCCATCTAGCCGTAACAACGATCTCCTTTCCTTTGCCCCGCTCGATGCAAAATTGGATCGAGCCTTTTAGGAAAGCTGGATTCCGCGCTTTGTTATCTCTCCCTCTTTCTCTCTTTCCTTCTTTTTTCGCCGCGCAAACTTTCCGTTTACGTACACGAATTGCGAACTTGGCGAATGTTGGGATTACGGTTGGGAAGAAAAGAAGATGTCGAATTGGAGGAGGAAAATCTTTTATTTCGAAACGAGCCGAGAGATATTTGGATGGGATAACGGGGAGAGCTACGAGCTTGTAAATCCTATGGATCTGTCAAGGTTGGATTTCCAACGAGACGTCAGGATCCTGGCCGCCCTCGAGGATCGTAATATAGCCAGAGTCCTGGGAGCTTGCTACCGCGAGGAGCCATACTGCGTGGTGATGGAGTACCTGGAGCACGGCGACCTCTGTCAATTCCTCAAGACGCATATCACCGCCGAGGACGCCCATTCCATGCCGATCGGTGTCAAAACGCTTAGGTGAGTGTTATCCGTGAAAACGAATTTTCCCACGCGAAACGAAGCAACGAGATATTTCACTAACTTTCGAAAGCGACCGTCGAAAGACGTTTCGTCGAAAGGGATCTCGAAGGCGCGCGAAAATTATTAATCAAAACGCGAGAATTTCGATAATTATCACGGCGAAATACGAGGATGAGGCTTCGTCATCCTCAGATTTAGTTTCATCCGGTGTGGCGAGACGTCGCGAAGTTAACACCCGATAACTTTCTACCGAGCTATCCGAGTTTGAAGCGTTTATTAATCGTGAGCGACAGTTCCTCCCCTCCTTCTTCCCCCTCCCCTCGCGTTCCATCGCCGGTTCTCCACGAACCCCCCCTCTCCTCCGATCGCCTCGTCTCTCCCATCGGCAAACCCGAAAGCTTGTGCAATCTCACGCCCCTTAACTTTGCCCTCTCGCGACTCACGCCGTTGTTCCCTCGTTTCAGTTTCAACTGTCTCATCTACATGGCGGCCCAAATCGCGTCGGGCATGCGGTACCTGGAGAATTTGAACTTCGTGCACAGGGATCTGGCTACTAGGTGAGTACGGGAGCAAGTTGGAGGGAAACGTATCCGAACGGATCTCCCCTTCCCACGAGGATAAACGCGTCTTAGCGGGGCGCAAACTATCGTCGTTTCCTCCCCTGTAAGCGCAGATGTTTTGTTTGCTCCAACGAGGAGGAGGAGGAGGAAGGGGCAGAGAATAAGAGAGAGAGAGAGGAGATGTGTAAACGTTGTTTCGACCTCTTGGCCCTCCGCTTGGAAGCGCACAAATACATATATATATATATATATATAAATGACGTCCTTTAATCAAGCTGTTTCCCTTACTCTTCGCGATTTCATTTCCCTTTAACCGCTCGTCACCGCATCTCCCGAATACCGAGAAAGCAATTTTCGAGGTTGCTCGAAAGGATTACCTTGATATTATTTCTCGCAGGATGAAGGATTTCTCTATCTTTCGGATATAAACTTCCCTTTTTCCCCTGCTTATATTCGATTTCGCGTGTTTATACTATGATTTATTTATATCTTTTTTCTTCTTCTTCTTTCGTTTAATAGTTTCGAGTTAAGTAAAAATTCGTTCTCTAGATATCCAATTGCGAATGCAATTTGTAATCGTTCCCCTCTTCGAGCGAGATTTATCTCTTTATGAAATTTTTTTTTCAATTCTTCGCGAAATTATAGATGGCGTCGTTCTTCGATTTCTAAAATTTATCGTTTACCAAATTTTCTGAACGAAAATTCATCGCGGATACAAATTATCACTATAATAAAGAAGGAAGAATTTCCTTTGGTAAGGATTGTAGTAGCTCGGTTAGAAAAATACCCGATCTCTGCCGCTTTAAGTCGAAATTAAATTATTGCTTTGCCTGGCTGTATTTCCGTATAAGCCCACCCCTCGAAAACAAACGGAGCCGCAAAACCGCATGGGAAATCAGCGATTCGTTAGCGATACGTCGGGCGGAAAATAGCATGAACGGATAGTTTATTTTCCCGTGGAATAACGATTAAACGTGTACGTTCCACTCATTATCGGTTGTACGTCAACATCGAAATTGTTTGCACGGTTTATTACAACTATAAATTAATCCGGCCCGAATGCGCTGTAAAATTTCGCTCCCAACTTTCCGCCCAGGTTGATACGGAATTATCGCGTCAACGAATCCCGCCCCTCGTCCGAGAAATTACATCCTCGACTCGGATGCAGCCTCGGATGTAAATTGTTACGCGAAGTGTGATGAACGCTTG
>NW_006263535.1:246682-251213 GCF_000469605.1 Apis dorsata | reverse complement strand
AAAAGAGAATTTTCGTGGCGAACGTAACGCTACGATTTCCTCGATTTTTTTTTTTTTTTTTGCGATCAATTTTATCCCGAGTATACGTTTCCCGAGTCATTTGTTTTCATCAATATCGTTTCGCTCTACGATATTTTTACTTTCTCCCTCTTTCTCTTCTTTTTTCAATATTTTTCAATTAATCGACGTCGGATAAGTTTGATGGAATATATTTACATTGCTCGTTGTACGAATATTACGGTACGAGCAGATATATATATATATATATATTTTTTTATTTAGATGTGTTTGGCCATGGTTGCTCGGATCCTAAACATGGTTTGAATTAATGCGTCGTTGTAAAATGAGAAACGTTCTCATTATAATTATAATTTCACGCGATGAAAATGAAAATATTCATCGGATAGGGAAGTTGCGTTATTTTAAATCATTTGCGAAGAATATTATTATTATTTTAATAATTTTTTAATAATTATTTTTTAATAATTATTTTTTAATAATTACGGTATAAAAAATGTAGGTGTAAAAATTCGATCAATTTTGAGAATGAAAACTTCGTGAAAACCTCACTTGAGAAATTGATTAAAAATTTCAAAGGAGCAAACGTCGAACGAAAGTCTCGATTGATCTTTCACATTCTATATAAGGCGCATAATATCCAAGGATCAGAGATTCTTGACTTTCACGGACAAAAGCGACGAAACCCATCCATGTTCCTGTTATTGAAATGCAATGACCATCCCCGTCGAATCGATGGGAAGTATTGATGCACATACGTGCATATGTGCTCCACATACATATTCAGGGTAACCGCGGTGCTCTTACAACGCGTGGAACCTAGTTTCCGGTTGACCAGTGTCTCTCAAACGACCGCTCGTAAATCTTAATAGAATACCAGGATGCGCTTCCTCTTCGCTCTCCGTTCTATTATTACGCTACTCTTCTCTCTTCCTCTCTTTCCCTCTCCCTCTCTCTTTGAATGTCCGTTCAACGATTCAAGTTCATCAAGTATGAATGCAAATATACGTTGAAGGCGAAAAATTGCTCCAAAAAATTGTTGAATATTTTTTTGTGGACAACGTTATGAGAGCGAATCTCTGACAATGACTTTCATTTTCGATGTCAGAAAAAAAATTTTCGATCGAATGCATTTTCGAGAGCAAAACTCTGGAAAATTACTTTCGAGAGTACTTTTTATTTTTTTTTTTTTTTTTAAGTGAACAATATTACATCTGACAGTGATTTTCACTCGCAATGCCCGAAAAATAATTTTCCTGTAGGTGCAAATATGTTCGAGAGCAAAACTCTCAAAAAATTACTCTCGAAAATATTTTTATTTTTATTTATTTATTTTTTTTTTTTTTCGCAAATGGACAATGCTACTACGAGAGTATCCGAATCTCGCTCTCGATGCAATAAAACTGGCAGAAAATTTTCAAAATTTTTGGATTCGCACCTTGTCGCGAGACGACGTGCGCTTTTTTTATTTTTTGCATCTTTCCTCTTTTTCCAATTGTAATAAGACAAAAAACTGTCAGAAATTTAACTAATTTTATTTGATAAGAGAAAGATAGCGGAGAACGATAGTGAAAAGGAAATTTAACCTGGTCGAAAATTTAATTTCGAGTCAAATGGTGGGCGCGTAGAGGCTCGTTCGATTGCTCGTTCGAGAATTCGTAACGAGAGAGCCAGGGGGCGAAAATATTTAACCGGATTTTACCGGGTTTGATCGGCGAACGACCTGTTGTCGCGCGGTATAACTGAAGAGAGAGGAAGAGAGAGAAAGAGAGAGAGCGGCCGCAAACGCGGTGAATCCATTTGCAAAGGAATCAGAATTTCATGGTGGCTCGGAATTTAATCAAAATGTAACGCCGCGGGTAAACTTTCGACCGGATGACAGCCGTTGACGAACCGGCGATTTCTCCTGAAAACGCACGATTCCGCCGCGGAATTTCACCGCGAAATTCTTCTTTCGCCCGTTTCTTTCAAAGAAATGAAGATGGAACACCGTCATCCTTCCCTCCCTCCCTCTTTTTCGCACTCTCGATTCCTCGATTCGATCGCACCACCATTGCAAAAATTGCAAAAATTCTCCTCTGAAATAGAGATTAATAGAGCGGCTCCTACAGATTGCTATCTACCAGCTAAATCTTCTAATCTTCGTTAAAAATTGCCTGTATTATTCCCGTATATGTATTTCGTATCGTTAATTCGGCTATATCGTAAATGGCCAATGATGTTCGCTCTTCGTTTCCTCGCAAAAATCGTAAAAAGAAAGAATATATTTCCGTTTTCCGAGGACAGGATAAATCTGGTCGAGGGGATCTCGATCGAGGTTTAAGCGAGCACGGAATGGATTGGAAAGGGCGGTACGCCTATCCTAACGGCTCGCCGGCCAATTTCTCCTTTACTTTATTCGCGAGCGCGCCGTATAAAGTCATTCTCGGACCCTGAGCGGAGAAGAGGAAAGGAATCGATCGCTGATCAAACGGTAATGCAATTCAATTGGCACGACCGAAGAAAGAAGGGAGACGGAAGGGTTCTTTGCGTTCCCTCGTACGTGTGCCACGTATCCGTAATGGCCGAGGAAAGGGAGAGAAGGTGCGTGAGGGTATACGAGTGGGAACACTTAAAGGGGGAAGAAGCGGCGCGCACACGAGTACACCGATAAAAGTGACACGGATAGGGATGGTGGTGACGGTGGTGTTGGCAGAAACGGTGATAGCGGTCTCGCACACGACGCAAAAGAACGATGAAGACTCTGTGTATATAGGGTACTCCAACCCCCTCCCCCCGAGTAAGTTGCCGCCTTTGTTCCGACTTCGATTACAAATGTAGAGAATAGCTTTCTCTCTTCTTTTCCTCTCTCTTTCCTCTTTTCTTCTTTTTTAAGAGATCGTTCGCCTCGCCACTCCCCCTCTTGCGCCACAACCTCTATTACCTTTCGATCTAACATGAGGAGGAGGGGGGACATCGCGAGGTCGAAGAATCGGCCGATCACACAGGGAAGGCCGAATACGAAGCTCTTTGCTCCTACCATCTAACCGCGTTCAACGCGGGAGCGTTTCGTAAAAGACACTCGAACGGTCGGTGACAATCGATAATAGCCGTACGAGTGACTCTTCTCGATTGTCGAGGGAAAGTGGATACTCTTCTACTTCTAGCGGGGGAGGATTTCGTCCGTCTGAAACTCGAGAAAGAATTCCTCTTTCTTTCGCGGGTCACAAACCCTTCTTGAATGTTTCGAGTCCCTCTTTGACGAATAAACTTAATGCTTACTTAGATTGGATATTATTCGAGGTATAACGAAATATCATAAATAAATAGACGATGCAGTCTCTCTCTATAGAATCGCGCTACGGATGGAGTGTTCATAAAATATAATTAACAGAAGAGAGTGGAATAGTCCGTATTCGAATTGGAAGCTCGGCGGTTTGAGGTTGGCTCATCTGTCGTTACCTATCGCCGCTTGTCGCGAAATCCAATTACAACCGAGTCAAACATGCTGGTATCCGCAGATAGACGCTTCCACTTAATATAATTCACACAGAGGATCCGACGAGGTGAGCATTGCTTATTGCATTAACGTTGTTCTGACCCGGGACTTGTGACCGTGGATCACACCGTCGCCATCGTGGCCGCTCTCTCGTGGCCCTTGTTGTCGCCGTTTCCCTACTCCGTGAGGGAGCGTGGTGCGGCCAATAACAAGTGATCGATAAAGCGCGGCTAATTACCTAGATTCTCCCTCCAAATTGAGGCTTTGTTCCATCGTCGAAATTAATTGACTCCATTCACTCGATAACTCGGTGGATACTCGAATACCGTTCGGTTGCTCGTTTGTCCCGGCGAGAATTATGGCTCTCGTCTTTGAAACGGCGAAAGGCGCAGTCGTCGATTGCCGTCCAAGTGGAACCGCCGTTAGAGACGATATTTCGCATGGTATATTTCTCCGCGAAGGACGAATTCCAAATTTACACCAATTCACGATGAAGAGAGAGAGAGAGAAAGAGAAAGAATACACTTGTATTTTGTGTTATATTCGCTCGTTATTTTACAATATTTTCCCAATTTCGTTTCCATCAACGGATTAAACTTCTGGAATCGAAGAATGATTCACTTATATAATTATATAATTATATAATATATAATTCTAACCTCACTTCGAATCACTTAACGTTTCGACGGACAAGTCGAAATACAATTAACCACGGATCGTTGGAGAGAGTAGAGTTAAATAGAAAAGCATAGAGGCACGCGTCGTGCTTCTATTACGAATCTATTCGCGTGCGCACGCATGCGTGCGATACATAGTACACGCGCCGGTATCCAGCAGCGCGTGCATTCTTCCACGACCGCGAACCTACCTTATCCTACCGCTACGTAAACTATCGAACGATGATCGTTCAACGATCCGACCGCTGGTAAACTTTACGGTACGGCGTTACGTTACGATTGTGGCGTTGTATTGCGCGTGTAGCCCCGTGCAGGAAACGTAGCTCATCTACACGTATACAGTGCGAATGCAGGCAGC
>NW_006263535.1:244823-246510 GCF_000469605.1 Apis dorsata | reverse complement strand
TCCTGCTTCCGGTCGGCTGCCATGCACAGAATGCGTACGCGTATGCAGATTGGCGGCCGCGCTATGCACCCCAACATACCGACCGAGGGATCGATTCGAACCGCGTTCCTCTTTTTCATTCGAGATGAATCGGTCGGAAAAGTATTCGAATTTTCCAAAGTCGAAATCGATGCGCGTATCTGCGGCCTAGAAATTCATTCCCAAATTCGTAGATTTCTCTCGAGTTTCCTCTTTGAGGTGCACCACTCGATAAGGAAAAAACTGTATCGCCGAAGAAACGAGAACGAGAATCTGTTCGTTTTTCGCGACGAAAACGAAATTTAACAATTAATTGTGGATGAATTAGAATAGAAAGGTAATGATAACGGTGAAGATTCGGTTCGTAGGAAGATTCGGAAGTTAATTAAATGGATTGCATAGGAAGTTAATTAAATGGATTGGTAGGAGCGAAACGCGAAGATCGATTCGTCGGATTGGTGGTCGATAACGATGATTTTCGATTACAGGAATTGCTTGGTGGGCAAAGCTTATCACATTAAAATCTCGGATTTCGGTACGGACAACGAATTGTACGCGAGCGATTATTACAAAGTCGATGGCACGGTGCCACTGCCGATACGCTGGATGGCCTGGGAATCCATATTCCTGGTAAGCTTTATTCCAATACTGAATTAAACGTGATACACAAGTGTCCCCTTGTTCTCCAATTTGCGTAACAAATTCTATAATTGATACTCAAACAATTTTAATCAAATTCGTACACCGTTGAAAATCAATTGACATAACAATCGTACGATTTACACGTAGTTTCTTCTCATCGAATTGTGGAATTAAAGATAAATTATTTCCAAAGATTCCCGTATTCTTTAAGTTCACCAATGAATGCATAGACATCCGCAGTTCTATCGTAAAAATTAAATTCGTCGCTTTTGTTATTTTTTTTTTTTTTTTTTTTACCCGTTCCACAGAACAGAATCAATAAATTTATCGATTCAATGAATTCAAAAAAACCATTCATTCTGTCAAACCCCAACTATTTAGAAGCTAGAATCCGATATAATCGATACGATCTTCGCAGGGCAAGTACACGACGAAGAGCGACGTGTGGGCGTTCGCCGTGACCCTGTGGGAGATCCTGAACCTTGGCAGACGGATCCCTTACGAGCACTTGTCGAACGAGGAAGTGGTGCAGAGCCTGCGACGATTGCATCGGGCCGATTGCGCCACCGACACCGATGCGGAGAGCAGCGGATGCAAGGAGAATACCGATAACCTTTTCACCTATTTACCGCAGCCGACCGCGTGCTCCAAGGATATTTACGATTTGATGCTCGACTGTTGGCGGCGGGAGGAGAGCGAGAGGCCAACCTTCCGGGAGATCTCGATGTTCCTGCAGCGGAAGAACCTCGGCTACGCGCCCACATCCTGATATTGAACGTTTGGCAAGGTCGAGGAGCACACGGTTTGTGGCGGTTGCCACGTGTGCCCGGCTAAACGTCGTTCATATTTCGACCACGAGATGGCCGAGGATGCCGTTTACCCGCATTGGATAACCGTGAGAACCAAGTTCTGAATTCTTCGACAGCCATTTCCCTCGAAACCTCGGAATGATTTCGAGCGATCGAAAAAGGTGTAAACACATTCGAAGAAGAAGGGAATACAACGATACGGTCCAATATTGGTTTCC
>NW_006263535.1:241566-244646 GCF_000469605.1 Apis dorsata | reverse complement strand
TTTTTTTTTTTTTTTTTTTTTTTTTTTTCTCTCCCCCGCGAGATAATGTCGTTTCGAGCGATTTCGATACGTGAGATTTATTCAATTAGGAACTGAAAGTGAAATAAACTTGATGAAACGATTTTCAGGGATGGCGGACGTGAATCTGCCCGTGTCGATATGGTAGGAAGCTATCCGAGATTCGTGAAAATATCGTGATTTGCTTAGTAGGTAAGTGAGGGAGGGAGGGAGGGAGATCGTGACGCAACGATCTCGATCGCGGAGAAATGTTCAACGAGGGCGTTGTTTAGACGTAAGGAAAACAATAAAACTGTGAATCCGACAATCGAAGAGAGCGCGGAGGTGACTTTTTTTTGTTCAAAAGGAAATTTACTAATTCGCGCCAAGTTTCGCGCCAATTTCGCGCGCTGGATCTCGTGGATCCTCGATATGATCGTCGAAAATTTAGGAGCAATATCGTGTAATTATAAATACAGCTGTGAACATTCCTGCATGGATTTAAAGATACGTTTATTATCTTCGAGGTAAATAAGGGATACTCGTTTAAGATTTTAAAAGTTACCTTCCGAGATAATGATGTCTTTCTTTTATAACGAAACAATAAGAGAAGAAAAATAAGAAATAAAGGAAAGGAAGAGAAAAGAAGGAAAGAAAAACGGGGAAAAAAAGCATTGCATCGACGTATGGCAATACGGTAACTAAATATCAAACTCGCTTCGTGAGTTGCTAATCGAGTAAAGAAAAGGAGCAAAAAAAAGAAAAAAAAAGGGAAAAACAAATTATATGAGAAGAAGTGTGAATGCGTGTGTTTGTGAACGTGTAGATGGTTACAATTCATCGTGCGTAAATTTATCGTAAATTTATCGGTTAAGCTTTTCGCTTCGAACGAATCCGACAGAATTATCGAAGCAAGACTGTCGAATTTCTCGTGTAACTCGTACTACACGATAGAGCTCTCATCGCATACAAATTGTACACGAGAAAGAGATTCGTCACAGGTATCGTTTTCTTGACTTGCGTATTGACCATCGAATCGCGCTGAAATTAGAATAAGATTTACAAAGTTAAATTGTCAATACATCCTATTTCAAAGAGAACGAAAAAAAATGTAAAATCGAATAAATTCAACGTTCGCGTGAGAGCTCGGCGATAACGTGTAATTCGCGAATGGAAAACGGTATACATATTTCTCTGTTGAATGAAATGGTGGCTCTGACACCGTGACTATGACACATCATAATTGTAACTTTATATATGATAGGCGGGATCAATACAAAGACAAAGAAAAGAACTAGTATATTGTACATATAGACGTACACATCGAGAGGTAAGAGAGACATTTATCATTAATGCGTTAACGCGAACGAGATTAGCAGCGACGAGCAAGCAATTCGCAACTTATCTTTATCGTCTTTAAAAATCGTGTTCCTTTTTGCCTCTTCTGCGGACACGATTTCGTTGGTAGGCCAACGGAAATTAGTGGTTGTTCCAGGGATGGAACAGAATCTTTTTGGCGCGATCGTCTGGAACGTTATCAACATATCCGAGCCTTCGTTTCTATTTTTGGGACGAGGGCGAGAAACGCGAACGNAACGAACGAGGAAAAAAAAAAAAAAAAAAAGGAAAAGAAGAAATAAAGAGAAAAAAAAAACGAGTTTGCAAGATTTCCAAGTCAAATGTTCGTTCAGCGATGCTATCTCTCACGACATTTTTCAACTAATTAATCATTCGATTCGTTATGTTCCATGTATTTATATCAGATGAATACTATTAATAGCATTCGCAATATTTAGTAAGTAGGTGATGTTACCGTTATAACATTAAAAATACTATTTATATATCTTAATGTAACGCCGCGTAAGAAGTAGATATATCAGAGACATAGCCATTCGTATATAAATCGTACGTGCGTTGAATTTAAACGTAACAAAGTTCGCTTCTCTGTCGTTGAATAAATGGGCGAGGGAGGGGAAGGGGCAGGGAGAGAAAAAGGGGAGAAGGGGAGGAAGAAAAAAATGGGAAAAGGGTAAAGATAGAACGAAGGCGAGATAATCGATAAATATAAATTCAAGTCGGCGTGATTTATGAAGTTACCGATTCGAACGAAGAAAGATAAAATATTAAAAAGGAGGAAAAAAAAAAAAAGATACTATTCTATTGATAACGTAGAACGATTTAACGATATAGAATTTTATACCGAGATCAGGCACCTTGTTAAAATAGAAATTCACACGAGTTCATAGTTGTCACTTCATTAGCGTTAAAGAAATGAAAGAAAAAAAAAAAAAAAAAGGAAAAAAGAAAGAAAAAAAAAAGAAGAAAAAATTGAAAGGAAACTGCCGTCACTAACGCGTGACATTAGAAAAACGAATCATAGTTGCGTTTAGATTCATCGAAATAAGCATATTGCTGCCTTTGGCTGTATCGTTGCCCCTTACTGCTAACGAGTAACTCACTTGTCTACTCATGTGATAATTTAGTATATCTCTGCGTACCTACCTGTACCTACACCGGTTCGGAAATCTCAGTAGTAAAGAAATTTATTTATCTTACATTACGTTCTATCTCAATTTTATCGACTGACTGAGAATATATCTTTGTTGATAGAAATTTAAAATTAATAGTAATAAATTTTTTTGTAGAATAAAAAATTACGTAAATTTCATTCTGATGTATTAAATAGAATTCAATGAAAAAAAAAAAAAAAAAAAAGAAAAAAGAAAAAAGAAAAAACGAAGAAAAATGTTTAAAATCCAAACGAAAAGCAAGGATAATCCGAATAGATAAAAATTAATTGAAAGTTATTTTAATAATACAGTTTGCAACGAATTTTAACTTCTTTGATTTTTAAAAATAGATCTCTCTGCCATTTCGAAAAGATATTCTCTGTCAGTGGATATTCTTCATTATTAAATGGATTATTAAATGGATCGCTTAAAGAACACTCGTTTCGACAAACCTAATGTTTCATGAACATCGTTTTGATTCGTGAGCTCTACGTTGATTTCGACGATCCCAATTAACGGGGTGAATAAAAATCGGTCGAATCGGTCGAATTTTCTTGTATAAAAAATTTTGTT
>NW_006263535.1:239311-241222 GCF_000469605.1 Apis dorsata | reverse complement strand
TTTTTTTTTTTTTTTTTTTTTTTTTTTTTTTTTTTTTTTTTTTTTTTTTTTTTGTGTGTGTGTGAATAAATGTACGATCGACAATCACGTTTAAGTCACAAAGCTTCCCGGGATCGTTCAATCTTCCATGTTGATGCTATTGCAAATAGCATTGACAATGAGAAGAGAATCACGTGAACAGTGAAATTGCCGTTTCGTTCCAATTTTTCACTGTAATCGTTTACGAAGAATTCTATATTAGATTTTGAATATTAGACAAAAGTATTTATTTGCATTTTTCTCAATTCGTCTATTTAAGTACCTTTTGTATGGTACGAAATAGTAAAGATTTCTGCAGGATACTTTTTCATTGTTGATAATGAATTAAGTATTAAAAAAACAAATTCTATTTAATTCAGTATCCGAATAATTGTAATTACTTTTTTTATCCTAGTATTCAAATGACATAGTTTATATTAATTATATTAAGATTATAAACATATCTATATAAAATGTTTTAGTCTGGAATTTGTTAATTACGAGAAAAATAATCATTTTTATTAGATCAAATCAATCTAGATATACACGTACACGAAATTACACGAATGTATAAAAATAGTAACTTTAATAGTAACTCGAAAATAAGATTAAATAGATCGAATGGAAATTCTTTAATATTTAATTTATGGTATGACATTAAAATAGATTCCATTGATGAAATAAGTCCCTGTACGTATAAAACGATCAATCTAATTCTCTATATCTATAAAAAATATTTAAAGAAGGAATTTAGTATTTTATGAATATATATCCGTTATTTGCAGAAAAAAAATATTTGATCAATACAGTTTATTTATAGTGCATTGAAACAGAAAACTAAATTTAATATTGATAATTAAAGTTAATTTTCAAATCTATGTTTAGATATTTATTAAATATTGTTCAACTTTATTATATGTAGTTACAATTTTACATATATAATTATAAATTCTTTATTTTACGATAAATCTAAAAATTTCATTGACAAAAATAAATTATCAAATTCCATCATGTAAAACGAACTTTTTTCTATTTGATTTTTTTAAAAGAATTTTTTTTAGTAATTTCACAATGATTAAATTACATTATTAACTGTGTTTTTACTCAATTAGATTCCCAACACATCCCCATTGTTAATCTGATGTGGAATTGAGAGAAATGTAGAGGTAATCACGGAAGACTGTGCAGAGCTCACCTAACTGTAACTTCTATTCAGGCACAGGCAATCTCTGGCTTTTTCACTAGAGCATATTGTTATTTCAATCAATATTCAGTTCTCTATTTTTGTTTTGCGTTTTTCTCTTCGTGAGACAATAATTTTGAACGATCAATTAATAGAAAAAAAAAAAAGATAGAAATACCACGAAAAATTATTACATTATCGTACAAATCATACATAAATTATGGCGCCTAGAAAATAACTTTCCATCAACTTTAATCTATTTCTTGTAGTTTTATCTTGACAAAGTAATTCAATTTGTTTAATTTTTTGTCGAAAAAAATTAACGAAAAAATTGTTATGAATACTCGATAGATAATGTTTGTCATCGGTTAGCATTCAAACAATCTACTAATATTGATCAATGTTCTTGACAATTGAACATTTTTCGTAAAAAAAAAAATTAAATCTAATATTACAGAATCTGTAAATATCATAATCTAGAAATCTGACAAAAAGGCTAAAACTATCATTCAGAATAATTACCAGAATAATTATTATTATTAATTAATTAAAGAAAAAAAAAGCAAGAAAGAGGAGAAAGTGGGAAAAGAGAAAACCTGCTAATAGGCCGTGAAAGGTTGCCTAGGCCTGCTCTAATGCTATTAAACCTTAATCGTTATAGTCATAAAATTATTTTGTACTAAGAACTGTTTATAATTTTGTATCTAATC
>NW_006263535.1:229252-238743 GCF_000469605.1 Apis dorsata | reverse complement strand
TAATACATTTTAATTAGCGATAAGAAAGCGAGCGAAAAAATGTAATTAAATTTCTGGAACTGGTAATATACCAATGTACAACGATCTAGGAATTATTTGTATTATACAGGTGACAATTTAAGGGACAAATCATAAAAGTATATATGTTATTCAATAACCACATATGTGTATAGGGTACTTCATTCCATATTTGTTCTGAAATTCCAAATGAAAGAATATAATTATTATATATCATATATAAAAAAAAAAAGAGAAAGAGAAGAAAATAATTGTTTTATTTATTTGTAAATTTTTAACAAATTATATAAACATAATACGAACAATGATATAATAAATATTCTTAAAATTATTTATGATATTTGATCAAATAAGATCATAAGATTTTAATCTATTATTATTTAAATTATTTATTAAATATGTTAAATGAATTAACAATAAATTGCAAAAATATATATTATTTTATATTAATATACGAGAAAAATATTGGCGAGGAATTTTAGAAAAAAATATTTTGGTTTTTGAAAAACCCTATACAATATTATGGTATAGAATTCAACTAGTCATTTATGACACTTTATAATAATTAAAATAAATCTTTTACAAAAAAAGCATGGACATACAGAAAACATGTTTTTCTAAATTATTTAATTAAAAAACGAAAAAAAAATTGAAACTGAATTAAAATTGAACTGTTCACACCTTAAAAAATAAATATTTTGACATTTAATGTAATATTCTTTTTTGATTTCTTATCTATTATAATTCCATATTATGAATGAAATCAAATTATTGATTATTGATTATTGATTATATATTATTATTTCTATTTCTATCTGTCTGCGAATTATTACTTAAACATTATTGACAGTAATCTAAGTCTTGCGCAAGATAATTCTATTCGTATATCTTATATGTATGTCTCGATAAAGGAGAAATTACATATTGTAAGTTCAAGTAGCAGAAAGTCGCAAGAAGCACAACGATAAAATCTATTTGTATCGAACAGTCAAACGAAACAATATTACACATTTCAATGAAAATCTGTGATTTAATGAAGTTCTTATTTTTCCTTCCTTATATTAAGCAAACATATATAAATAAAAATTTCTAGATTGTTTGATAAATTATTGAAAATTTTTTAATATTATCAAATAATATTATTAAAATATTATTAAATGTTGAAAGACAATTTATATCAATGTATTAATTCTAGTTGAATTTTTTCAAATTATAAGATAAATAAATAAATAAATAAGTAAAGTTTGAATTTAAGAATTTGTCTCTGAAAAAAATAGATCTGATTGCTTTATTTTTAATAAAGTATAAATTTCTATAATTATAATAATATATATTATATATAATATATACATATCATTTTTATATGTCATAATTTCTAAATTTTTATATATATATATATATATTTTTATATTTTTTATTTTAAAAGATAATAAAATTAATTTGATATCAGAGCCATCTTTTAGACGTATAAATTTTGCAAAGCAAATAAATATAGACAAGAAATATAAATAGGGAAAAGAACAAAAATAGGATGAAAATTCGAAAATCATCTTCAGAATACTATAAATATAATGATGAGAAGAATAAATAATAGAATTGAAAAATTAGAAATTCAGTAAAAATTATTGAGAGCATCATCTTCAAAATGTCGCAAATGAAATACAAATAAAGAAGAAATAACGAAACAAAAATAAGAATTAAAAATTTGGAAATCAACACCATCATTTGAATATCAGTCATCTATTTAAATAATCATCTTTCTAAAAGGATTCAAAAGATGGCATTGATTTTCAATTCTTATTCTATATATTATCTTACCTTTAAAAAGATATCTTTAGCATTCAAAATGACGTTAATAGCCAATTCTACTTTTATTCTTCTTCAATTATTTCTTTTTTTTTGTTTCCATATTTGAATTTCATTTGCGACATTTTGAAGATTTTCACAATTTTTATTTTTATCTTTGTTTTACTATTTATTTTTCTTATTTTTATTTACTCTTGCTGTAAAATTATATACAAAATATTTTTATTATTTTTTTTCAAAACTTCAATATTTTAATCTTTAATGTAAATAAAGATATAAATATCGATTTTTTTCCAAGATATAGATAAAAAATACATTATATCTCAAAGTACAAAATTTTTTTACGAGATAATATATAATTATATTCATGTATACGTGAATTAATATAATTATATATACAAATGTAATAAATATTAACTATATATTAACTTTTTGTCTTACAATTTAATTAAAAGACATTCACATAAAAAAATACTATTTCAAAACTCCATTTCAAATCAATCAAAATAAAATTATAAAGAAATGAAAATATTCAAAATTTTTTTAAAATATAATAAAATTTATGAATATTTAAAAAAAAAGTTTTCAAAATTCATATGATATCTTTATTATATATACTAAAAATTTAGGAAATTATTCGAAAATTATAAATCATAAAACAAGTAATTAAGAATTTTTTAAATTGTAAATATACATTATATTAATAAATTATTATATTATTATATTATTATATATATATATATATATTTTAATATAAAATCACACACCACAACTTCTAATTTATATACGATATTCATTTATAATCTTTTAACTCTTTATAAAAATACAGATAACACAAAAAGTTATTTTTTTATTATCAAAATTTTATGAAATTTTTAGCTTTCTATAAGCAATAAATTTTAATAAATGTATTTCAGGAATGATATATATAAAATATAAAATTCGTATAACTATATAATTTATCTGAATATATCGAAAGTCACTATGTAAAGATAATTATTATTACGGATAAACATAATATAATAATGTTATATGTTATTAATCGTTAAAAAGAGTATAAGGTTTTTAATAATATTCAAAAAATGATCATTCTTGAAAATATTATTTATTCAAAATGTTTTATATTAAAGCTCCTACAGGACAAATATCATTTCATATTTTAGAAAAGTGCGTTTTGGATAGGTTAGAATATTTACAATTATTATACGAGAATAAAAGTCACGAATTTAATGGTGATTTTGAATATTTATTAGAAAATTCAGCATATGATAAAATCGGACATTTTATATTACGGTAAGTTTTATTTGAATGACTATAATAATTATCAAAGATTTTAATATGTCAATTTACAATATTTTTTTAATTTGATTTATCGATTTTATTGTATCGTATAAATAACTGTTTTAGATTATTAGCATCTATGTCAGGAAAACTATATAATTATTGGATTGCGAAAGAAATATTATTATTTCAAACTAGATTAAATTATATTTTACCTAGATAATTACATAAATTATTTAGAAACATTTTATGTCAATTAGGAGAATTCACAGACAAAAAAAAATTAATTAATAAAACATTAAACAATATATGTATTTTTTTTTTAAAACCACTTGTCTTTAAACATCTTATATCAAAAAATCATACAAAAAATTGTAATCTTTACAAAATTAAAGGTATATATTTGTATCTAAATATGGATATCTAAATCAATTAATTTTTAATAATTTAATTATTTAAAAACTATATTAACTTTTTTTTCAAGTACGATTTGAAATAGTACCAGATTTAATAACAAAACGAAAACTAAATTTGAATGATGGATATGTTACTATATATTGCTCCAAATGGAAAAAATTATTAAAATCATTATTTTGTACTTATATAACCAAGCAAGTAATATATATGAAAACAAAAGCACAATATATAATAAATCAAGATACTAGACTTAATTACTTATATTACAAAATTCATTCTAAAATATTTAAAGAAAACTGTCAAATATCAATAAAATATAGATATATAACTAAAGAAAATATAGATAAAGAAGTAAAAAATTTCCCACTTTGTATGCAACATTTGCATATAAAATTAAGAAAAACACATAGACTTAGTCATTATGCTCGTTTATATTATAGTCTGTTTTTAAAAGATGGTGGAATGCAGTTAGAAGATGCTATAAATTATTGGAAAGAAGAATATTCCAAACCTCATACCTGTTCTTCTACTTGTTCACATAATTGGCAAATGAATGAACAAAAATTTATATACAATATTCGACATTTTTATGGTTTAGAAGGATCCAAAAGAAATTATAAATCACCTACTTGTGAAATGATGTGTGTAAGTAATATTTTCTATATTATGAAATTTTTGTATTTTCAAATTCATCTTTTTCTTATGTTATTAGATGAGTGCATCAAGTCCCATATATGAAGGAGGATGTCCATTTAAAAATTTCGATATAAATATATTAAAAAATCTCTTATGTTTATCATTATCAAATGATCATATAACAAAAGTATTGAACACTCTATCTTCTCAAAATCCTCAAACTGCTTGTGCTGAATTCTTTAAAATATTAAATCAAAGAAGTAAAAATATTATTATTAGTAGTCCTCTACAATATTATTTCAAAATGATAAATCAAATTTAAATATATAAAACATTAACAATTTAGAAATAATAAATATTTTTAATATTTATTTTCCTTAAATCTAATGCAATACAAGTTAAAAATAAAATTTTATTTTCTACATAGATTTAATTAAAAAATTATAAATATCAAAAATTTTTAAGACTATTTTCTACAAGTGTATAATTTACACCATTTTTAACATATATACAAGTAACACCAAGTTTTTCTATATCCTTAATATTTCTATATTCGTCATCAAAAAATATCATATCTTTATAATCAGTTTCTGATATTTTTTGAATCCTAAAAAAAATAAATTATATAAATATTTATCAAATATTGTTATTATAAAAAATGAAAATAAAGTTATCTAGAATAAGAATTAATAATTTTTAATAAAACTTTATTAAAATTTACCTAGAGAAATGAGTTACTTTACTTCCTGGATAAATTTCTTTATATTTGAAATAATTATCCCAGTTAAATAAATTTAATAATTGTTTAGCACCTTGTATTTCTGAAGTACGAGATGCAATACCAAGTTCATATCCTTCTTCATATAAATATTTTAAAACATCGGGTACTTCTTTATAATATTTTATAATTTGACCATGAGAATCTATTACATCATTGCCTTTCCTTAATTTTAAAAAAAAATTTTGATTGAACAATTATAAAATAATGTTAAAAATTATTTCTTTAAAACTTACTTTTTAAAAGGAGGATTAACATGAGTATCAATCCAAAATGGCCATAAAGTATAATCTGAAATATAATTAAATTATATTTATTCTTTCATAAATAAAAAATAAAAATAAATAATATTTTTTTTTAAAGAAATTAATTAAAAATAAAACAAAAAAAATTTTAACCTAAATCAAAGACAATTATTTTCGGTTTATGATTTTTTTCACACATTTTTAATGTATAAAATTCATTATTATCATATTACAATTTTAAATGAATTACTAAATGTTAATATAATAAGAATTTTATAAATTACATATATCTAATATATAATTCTTTTTAATAAAGTATAAAAATTATAATCATATCTACTATGATATCATATCTAGTACTGTTTAATCATATTTATGCTCATAATAAAAAAATGTTATAATATATTAATATGTAAATATGAAAAAAATTATTTTTTATGAAAAGATTAATAGAAATTATTTTATATATAATATAATACTTTATTGTTTCTTTCAAAATTTTAATATTTTCGAAAAAAATTTTATATAATAATTAAATTTTCATGTACATGAAAATCTATTGTTTTTTTAAATGACCAATAATATTAAATTTTTAAATTTCGTTATAACCAATCATAAATGAAATACATATTAAGGCGATTTTCTAATTTATGTAAACCTCAAATTTTTGTTCGTCTCGTTCAGTAGTAGCGTCAATCTCGTTTATCGAGTTTGTAGAATTGTGAAGTGTTGATTAAAGATATATAATTATTAAATTTATCATAAAATTATTATTTTAGATAATAAAAACGTCCGAAGGTATACACGTACGTTATATTTTTTATATAATTAACAGTAATTAATACTAAAAATATTTATATGTCCTAAAAATTACAAATATATAATTTATTACATTGTACATTATTGCTAATAATTTTATATTATTTTTTAAATTATTTTTATTTATTTACATATGTATATCAACATTAAAATATACATAATTATATACATAAATACATAAATATAAATATTATAATTATAATAATTTAAATAGAGAGAATAAAAAGAAAAAGTGAATCATATTATTATATTATATTCATATTGTATCTATAATATTAAAAATAATTTAAATAATATATTATTATTAAATTAGTAATCTTTAGCTATTATGAATGTAATAATTTACGCTTTTAATTTATAATTGTTTTTTGATTAATTTACATATATTATTTTGTATGATAGAATATTTTATTTATTGTTTTTTTTTAATGATGACTATTATTTTTATAATTTTATTTGATTAATTTTAATTTAAATTAAGAAAATATATTTTGCCTTTCATTATAATATTTTTGTTATTATATTATATTAATTATTTTATATATATTTTATATCTTCAATATCTTATATAACTTATATATTTCATATATTGATAATATTAATACATTTATTACAGAAATGTCTGAATCGGATCTTTTAGCTGCTGATCACATTGATGGTCTAGATGGACTTGAAAATGGTCAAGATGGAGATGCCATTATGCAATGTGATGGTGTAAAACGTGAATTAAATGAAGCAAATATTGATGATCCGGTATTTTGTTATAAATAAATATTTGTTATTATATAATTTCCTGATTGTTTTCCTGATTGAAATATAATTTATATTTTTTTTATATAAAATTTTTCTATTGTGTTATAGGAATTAGAAGCTATTAAAGCACGTGTTAGAGAAATGGAAGAAGAAGCAGAAAAATTAAAACAATTACAATCTGAAGTGGACAAACAAATGAATATGGGTAGTCCACCTGGAATAAGTAAGTTGTAGATTATATTAATTTCAATATATAATTAAAAGTTTTATAAAAAAAATTTTCATAATTTTCATAATTTTTTTTAATAAGAAAGTTTATTCTATATTTTCTTAAATTTTTAGCAAGTCCATTAAATATGTCACTTGAAGACAAAATGGAAGTTGATAATAGATCCATTTATGTTGGTAATGTAAGTAAGACTATATTTTATATATATTTATATATATTTTATTTCATTAAGGAATATTATAAATTAATATTCACTTTTTATATAAAAGGTTGATTATGGCGCTACAGCAGAAGAATTAGAACAACATTTTCATGGCTGTGGCAGTGTTAATAGAGTAACAATATTGTGCAATAAATTTGATGGACATCCCAAAGGTTTTGCTTATATAGAATTTGCAGAACGTGATTCTGTACAAACAGCTATGGCTATGGATGAATCTATGTTTAGAGGACGTCAAATTAAAGTAATGCCTAAAAGAACNATATATATTATTTTATATCTACATATATATATTTTTACTTTATTTACATATAATATATTTAAATAATTTATAGGGGACCACGAGGAACACGAGGCTACCGAGGTATAGCCAGAGGAATCATACGTGGTAGTGCATATTTTGGATATAGACCTATAAGGCGACCTAGGTATATTGTAAAATTAAATATCTATTTATATTTTCAATAGTTTCAAATATTTTTTTCAATAATGTTTTTTTCATAGGAGCTACAGACGAGGATATTATATGCCGTATTGACCGTTTTAATATATTGTATTGGAATTTTACAATTGAGGTAAGTTTTTATATTTGTAATTTATGATTTTTTTTGATTATTCAAACATAAAATATCGAATATTATTAAGCATATTAAATTTTTATATATATAATTAATCATATATATTAAACAAAAATATTTCTACTATATTTTATATTTATACTATAAAATTGGGCATTTTTATGTTTGAACAATCAAAATATATATTATATATATATGCATTTATAGGAAAAGCTGGTGAAATAATAAATATTTAGAATAATATTATATTATATTGCAATTATAAATACTAAGATAAATGAAAGAATAAAATAAATATATATAATATTCACTAGCCATTCCTGAATCAATGTATTTTTTCAGTGACAATTATTTTATGTATATATTAGATTTTTTTTTTTTAATATTCTGATGTATCTATATAATCCATCTTATAAATTTATGATGTTAATAATCTAAAATTAAAAATATTAAAAAGAGTATCCATCAATTTTTTACAGTGGATATTACAAAATTTATATCTAGATACATTAGCTTTCTTAGGAAATGCTATATTTTATGCTATACTTCTTAGGAAACATTTGTTTTTATTCTTAATATCTGGCCATATTTTAAATATTATTAAAAAAGAAGGCACTTATATTAACAATATGTTTAGTATAAATATAATTTTGTATTTCAATTGTATTTCAATACTTTAATTTATAACTATAATTATACAATTCTTCTCTAATTGTTCTAGAATATTTTGTTTAATATATTTATTTTATAATACGATTTATTCAATTCATTTATATTATAAAGTATGGCCATGTATGGAACTGTAACACTGAATATTGTAAGTTTTTGTGCATATCTTAATTATAGGTTACACAAAACTTACATATTTCTATGAACACGCATTTCACTATCATGCAGCTAAGGTGTTTAAGTAAATTCTTATGATATGTCCACAGAAAAAAAAACTGATACGATGGGAAAAAAAAGAGAAAGAAAAAACCTCATGTCAAAAGAAAAAAAAAAAGATTGGACAAAGATGGGCACAATTAATCATATTTGATTTAATAAATCTTCATATAAAAATTACAAATGTAGATCAGCGATAATTTGCAATTGCAGTTCAATTATATTTTTTATATAATTTGCAATAACAACCAATCAATTTTATCAGCCTTTATTAATGTCCAAAGATTTTCAATTTGTTTAAAATATAAAAATATATAAAACATTGGCATGTTTAATATATCAAAGTATAAAGAATGCAGTAAATGTGTGAGAGTATGTATATATATATTTACACATTGCAAATTTATATATTATTTTAGCACAGAAATATAATTATTTATACTTTTTGAAAAAATTTAAATTTGTATTTTAAGTTATTTTAAATAAAAAATGTTATTCCTTTGCATATTTAAATAATTATTCAAAACTTATTAGTTCTCTTTTTGTAATTGCTTTTTCAATTCACAATTTCATTTGCATATTAATTTCTCAATAGTTATAATAAACTATTTCCGAAAATATAATTTTTATTTTTTATGGTCAACATATTAGCATTTATAGTAAAATTTATATATTTTCGTTATTATTAAAATTTATTAAAATTTTTATTTAATTCAATATTGTGCATTTAAAATTAAATTTTATCTGCTTGAAACAATATAATATATAAAAAAAGTCATTGATCTTAAATTATATAAACATAATTGTGATTGTAAATAAAAATAAT
>NW_006263535.1:223158-229120 GCF_000469605.1 Apis dorsata | reverse complement strand
ATTAAATATATTAAAATAAAATAAAATATGAAATTATAAACAAAAAGAATTTTTGTAGAATTCCTGACATTGAAAAAAATATATTAATAATTTAGAAAATGATTTTAATAAATTATAATCTAGCAATAATAATTTTAGAAATATTTTTGGTAAAAAATAAAGGCTGATATAATTATAAAACTGAAATTTATAATATCATTATTATTACAATATACTATTAATATATTTGTAATAACTCTTTAATAATAATTCTATATAATAATTCTATATATTCTATATAAATATTCTATATAATAATTCTTTAATGATTTCATATTTTTCAGCTATATAGAAACTTATACTTAAGATATTAATTAAAAAGAATTGAACTGCAATGTAAATATCTAGAGTAATACCATATTACTATAATTTATAGTAACTTTTGTATGCACACAGTAAGTGAAAGTTGCGAAAATTAAAAATTGTTAACTTCTGTAAAAGAATAACACATTGATATTATAATATATGCAACTTTCATTTATTTATTACTAACTATACATCCTCAATTTTATCTCAAACATATTGCTACTAATTTGTAAGATGCGTGTAAAATGTTTTTGAACTATTAATCCACTGTGCTATGATGTTAGGAGGAGAGCCAAGTTTCCACATATTAATAATCGAACCACATTTCGTAATGTTACTTCCATGTCGCTAAGTATTTTGCAGGTGCAGTGCAGCATCAGCATCAATTGAGTGATAATCATACAAATTTCATGAACAATTTTTACGTTCCATTAAAAAAAAAGAAAGAAAGAAAGAAAAAAAGAAAAAATAATTATATAAGTGTAATATATAAATGTAACATGATTGAGTGGTCAATAAAGATTTTCTTGGCTTAAAAATCATATCGAANATATATATATATATATATATATATATATATATATATATACATGTATAATATATACATATATATATAATATAACTGATGTATTAATCATAATAACATTAATAATATTAAACATAAATATATATATTTATGTGTAATATTATTTTATAAAGAATAGGTTAAATAAAAAATTAACTTCAAAAAATTAGCGATTTGCATTTATTAACATTCAGTATCATTTAAATCGATATTTTTATATTTCAATTAATGTTATCAGATGAATAAATTTTGTTCATACAAATTAATATTTTAATAACAAATATAACCAGAATATTATTATATATGTTTTATTAATTTTAATTAATTTATTTAAATTTGTATTTCTTTATATCTCTGAAGGCATATAAATGCACGATTAATCTCTAAAGAGTTTTCAATTAATGGAAAGATTGTGAATAAGATGTAACAGAAAATATTGAAGACCTGAATTTAAGATGCTAAAAATACATAACAAAATATTTGCTATTGTATTTTTTAATAACTACATAACAATGCAAACAAATTATATTTTTAAAGCATTATCATATTTTAAGATTCTAATCTAATTGTCATTTTCTTTTCGTTACTTTTAATGTATTATTATTTTTAACAGCCATAAGAAATATTTATTTATATTAATATTTAATTTTAAGAAGAAATATATATAATAAAAATTAAAATAAATTTTAAATATTTTAGTAAATTATATCAATTTTGCAACAATCTACTTTAATAGTCAATTTATTAGGTTGAAATTTTAAATATTAATTATATCTTTACTTATACAATTTATAACAGATAAGTAAATTAGTTAATTTTTTTTTAAATAAATTATTTTTTATAGATATAGTAATTTAATCAATATAATTTAAAAATATAATTATGATTAAAATATTAAAAATTTATTTCTTTTATTTCTTTTAACCTCATTGCAATTTTTAAATATTGATTTTTTTTATAATAATCATGATTTAAATTTATTAATTAATTAAGAGTCAATTTTTCAAAATTTAGATATGTGTGCATGTGTATTATTTTACTGCTATCTTTTTACTTTATCAAAATAACTAAAAAAAAGATATTAAGTAAAAGATTCATTAATATAAATAATTTCAAATCTTCAAAAATTATAGATTTTTTTTCTCTAAATAACTTAGGTTGGTTTTCAAATATATAAATGTAACTTATTCTATATATTCAGCATATTTTTGAAATTTATGTATATTTTATAATGCATAGTTATTCTTTATAATTCAGGTCTTCAATTTAAATCTATAGAATTTAATAGCAATATCTTGGACTTCATTCATTTCAGTCCTTTTTTGATAAATATCCATGTTCATATAATAGTTTTAATTATTTGGTCTAAAGAACAGGATATAAGATTGCATTGAGATAAACATTGACTAGTATACCAACTTCATAGTGTTTATAAATTTTGTTTTGGAAGGCAATAGTGATTATTAAGAATGTAATTCAAGTGTTTCCAAAATTGATCGACATAAACTTTGTAACTTTGGTCTTGTTGTATGTTCTGTATGCATATTTTCTAAATATTTTAATATTTCTACTCCACCTTCTCTGATTAGCATACTGCAATAACGTTTTGCTACAAAATTTTAATGATATAAATATAATATAACATACAGATAATTATAACAAACGAATATAATTAAATATATATATTTTATATTAAATTATTTAATATATTCATTTAAAAAATTTCATATGTGAAATATTATTACTTACGATTTTTTGTGCATACATGATGTATTGCCCAAACTGCCCAAAGTTGAACAGGATAAGCATTTCGACAAAGCAAAAGTGAAAAAAATGGATGAAAACTTCTATATGCAACCATTTCTCCTTGAGGAGTTTGCCAATGTGTTATAGTATGAGCTAATTGTTCTAATAATTCATCTCTACTTGGTAATGAAGATATTGCAGCCCATGCACGTGGACCATCACTAAGCAAATGTGCAGCAATACCTGCTGCGAAATAAGATACATCAATATGTACAGATGTCAGCAATGTAGAAAGCATAGAGATGAATCTAGGCTGCATAAGTCTTGGTCTTAAATGAACTACCTATAAGACATTACAAAATATAATTATTATGTTAATCTATATTTTTTATGATTAAATTATGTTTAAATTTAATAATTATTTATATAATAATTAAAAAAATAAATTAAATTTATCTTTTTATAAAAATCTTTTTATATCTTTTTATAAAAATTTATCTTTTAATAAAAATAATATAAATAAAAAATAAAGTAAATTAACTATTACAAACCTCTGCTATATTATTTAATGAGCCAAGTACTTTAGTTTCAACACTGAACTGTCCTTGAAAACTTTCTAATACTTCAAGAAATAATTCCATTCCACCTTCATCTAAAAAGACTTCACATGTGGTAGCACTTTCATCGGTTAAATTCCATAAAGCACTTAATGTAAATTTCATTGTTATGTCGACTGATTTTGATTCAACTTTAGTTCTAACCATTGCTAATAATTTAGACATATACTGAGGTTGAGCACCAAGCATTGATGTTTCTACTGTTGATATTTTTGCTGCTAATATAGAGCAAATAGCAACAGACATACGATTCATTGATGGTTCATTAAATGTTAACAAAGAATTTAATACTAATCTTGCACATCTACAAATGGAAAATAATTAAATTGTTATAAATTTAATTGATATTTTTTAATTTATATATAATAAATAAAGAAATTTAAACATAAATTATAATAAAAAATAAAAAAATATTTGCTATATTTACATTTATAAAATAAAATATATAATTTTATAAAGTTCAATTACCTATATTTATCAAAAGTTATTTCCTGTAGTATTCTATCACTACATAAAATTAATAATGTATTCATCTGAAGTCGATAGTTGGTTGGATAAGATTCCATTGCTATCATTGTTAATTCAACAACTTGTTTAAGAATTGATGGGTGAATCATGATGGAGAATTCACCTTTAGTGAGATTATAAAGACATGCAGTACATGGCACTTGTATACGTACTTCTTGTGGATGTTCTCTCATTGCAGGTAATACTAACTTTATAACATCAATCCGAGATTCAAGAAAATTATGTGTCAAACGGAATAAATTAAATAAACATTTCTCAAGATAAAGTGGTCTACATGTATATCTCTTAAGACCTTCTAAGATTTGAGATTCTGTTGCTGTACCAGTAACCTAAAATAAATATTAGATATTATATTAAAATATTTAAATATTTTTTTTTTATAATTATTTTATAATTATAATTTGATAAAATATGAATAGAAATATTTAAATAAAATTTTTGTAAACAGTTTATTATTGTTATAAATATATTTATATAATTATTTATTTATAATTAATAATTATTTTTTCTTTTATTCTTTATATTATTCTTTACATTATTCTTTAATTAATTCTTACTTACAACAAGTCCAGGCCTATAATATTCATCTGTTGGATTTGTTAAACTATCATCATAACAAGCATCTGTACTTACAAGTCCCAAAAACCTTAAATGTGTGTGAGCTTTTATAAATTCTTTTAAATCTTTTGGATCTATATCACCCTTACCTATGTTGAATAGTAGAAAATATTAAATCATTTTATATATTACAAAAATAAAAACAATATATATTATATTGTTATATAGTTACCAGATAAATCTAAACTAGTTAGATATGGCATACAATGTACAGCTTTTAAAAAATCTGTTATTTTTGGCTTTTCAGGCCCCAACACACAATTAAGAGCATGCATATCTTTTTCATCTGAAATATCTAAATTTCTTAATTCATTCAATTCCAATAATACTGAAATTAAATCTGCACTTTCATTTATCTTTAAGTTATACATATTAAGTGTTTTTAAACGACTTTTACACTTTTTTAATGGTGTTATATCATCAACTTTTGTACATGAAATATCTAAGCTTTCTAAAAGGGGAAGGTCCTCAACTACTATTTCCAATCCATGTTTATTAAATTCTGTACCTGATACATTTAATGTATGTAATGACCTCAATTTACTTAATGTTACTACCACACAATACCTATTATAAAATATACATATAATTTAAATATTATATATAGATAGAATATTTTTAATTATATTTAATTATATTTAAAAATAATTATATTGAATACCGTGAACAGTCTATAAAACTTCCTTTTGCTACACTCAATGATCTAAGATTTTGTACACTCCAATCACCTAAACAACTTATCAGATCATTAACAGTTATTTTTAAACCATTTACCATTAAATCTACCACTTTATGTTGTTTTAAAACTTTTAAACCTTTTGTTGATAATGCAGATGCATCTTTTAATCGTACATGCCTATAAATGACAATAAGAAATTAATATTTTCTACATATAAATTTACATATTTAAAAAATGAAATATAAATACCTTAACCTGGTAGATTTTGAATTAAAAAGTGTAATTGTCAAATCAGATAATGTTTTTTTCTCACAAAGATTAGCCAATAATTGTTCTGATACTTCAGCTGGTAAAAAAGCATCTGGATGTCTAAAACTAAGTCTTGTTGCTGAACTCGATGATCCATCATTAGATGCTTTACCTATTATTGCAAAAATATATCTATATTATTATTATTATTTAATAAAAAAAAATTGATTTAAGATTTCATAAAAAATTATACTAAAAAATGAGTTCTATTAATTTTTATAAAATTTCCTCAATAATAATATAAACATAAATAAAATACATAATTATAAAATATATGTAATTGGAAAAATGGATATGTAATTAAAAAAATTCTTTTGATTTTTAAAACTTACTGCAAGTAGTTGTATCCAATGAATTAGGGGAATGTTCTTCTGTATCACCAAGATGTACATCACATAAATCCAAAACATTATTACAAATAAAATCAATGCAAACCTCAAGAAGACTTTTCGGAGACTCAAACATTTTATATTCTTATTTACACACAAATATTCTTTCTTTATTTTCTCTGTAGCTTCTTAAAGAGTTGATTACTTCAAATGGTCTAACATTTCA
>NW_006263535.1:208345-222964 GCF_000469605.1 Apis dorsata | reverse complement strand
TATATATATATATATATATATATATATATAATATGTATGTATGTGTGGTGTGTGTATATATTTGATATACTATTTTCAGAATTTAAAATTTTTAATATTAAACATACATTATATAAAATGAAATACACCAATTTTTATGAAAATTAATACATATATATCATCCGCGAAAAAATTAAATTGCATGCACAATTTTTAATTTTTTTATAATAATAAATTTTGTTAAAATATTAAAAATATGTTACATCTATCTTACTTAAAAAATAATATAATTATATATGCATCAATATGTAAAGGAAATGTCAGAAAAAATTATATAAATAATTTTATTTCCAACATACAGGTGACAGAATTTTAAATAATGATTACGTAATGATAAGTTCACATTGAATGAAATAAATATTTGTGTCACTATGCATTTAAGCACATTATAACACGTATTAAAAGAAATTTATGAAATTGGAAAGTTATTTATTAAATATACTAAACTTTATTATGTGAGTGTAATATTTTTAAAAAATCATTAAATTATTATATAAACTTTTTTATAAATAACACTGAAACACAATTGTGAAAACAATTGCAGAAAATTGTAGTCTCTCACCTGTGGAGAGAACGCCATATTGACTTGCTAAATGTCAAAACAGATTAAAAAGTACAATATAGACGTATACATATTGTTAAATATATGAATATGATTATCAAGTTCAATGATAGAATCAAAGATGAATATCAATTATAACTTTTCTATTCAAATTAATTTTAAAATTTATTTTATGTGATTTATAATGATTTTGAATATACATACCTCAATATTGCGAAAATCTGACATCTTTATTGTTTTTAATGAAAAAATTTATTTCGTGAAGAATATTTATAGATAAAACTTAAAACATTTCTTAATATAGAAATCTTGTTATTCTTGTAAACATAATGAAATAAAAACTTTATTCATAAAGAAATTCGGTTATTGACACACTATCAATATGGCGGTAAAGTGGAAAACGATGTGCTTTTCAGTATGTATTACAATTTTAATTCTCAGTAATCAACATTTTTTCTAAATATAATTATAATGTTTATATAAAGATTGTTTCAAAGTGTTTATTTCTAGTAAATCTAATGTTTATTTTAATTTATAGAATAATAATAATATTCGATTTCAAAATTTAAAGAATAAAGAAATTATCAAAAATATAGATTTTTAACTTTAAAAATTATACTATATTTAATATTTAATCATTTAATAACTTGTATATTATATTAAATCTTTCGATTATAATTATAAATATAAATATAAATAAAAATTTTTTAATTTCTTAGAAATGATAACATAAAATTTATAATTAAAATAAAATTTTTTCATTATTTTTAAGGTATAAACAAGGATGTGCTTTTAAAAATAAAATCATGATTTAAATATACTGATATATGTCTTATAAAGTCATGTTAAATGATATTTGGAATTAATCATTTCACTTGTATTTAAATTTAATTTTTAATTAAAAGAATGCCAAGTTTGAGAAAAAAAGTTGCTGGTTTTATGCGACAGTTATCTATTAGCAACTTGGCAGGAGCTGTAGAAAATATAAGTCAAGGAGAACAAACTTTGCATAGTCCAAGATCATTAACACAAGATTTTACAAGTGGTTGTTTTATTACACGATATCTTGATGGGTAATAATTTTTTTTAAATTTTTGAATTAAATTTTTTTAATGCATTTTTATTGAATATTTTTAAATAAATTTATAACATAGTTATAAATATTTATAATATTTTCAGTTTGGAAACTAAACAAGAAGGACCAGCAATTTTGCATGGTAGAAATCCAGAAGAACTACCAACCAGACAACTTGGAAATTTTCAGGAAGATAAAGATATAGTTGCTGCTCATACTGGCCCAGATAATGGACTTACAACTGTTAATATACAACAAAGACATTTAAGTATTAATGATATTGATATAGACTACATTGATATGTTAGATCAAGGAGAACAATATAGAAATAGTATGTATTCCATATATGAAATTATGGAATAATGAAAAATATATTTAAAAAAATTTTTTTTTTAGCATCAACAACAACAACTCCTGCAATTGCTGGTGTTGTTGATTGGTTTAGCCCTCATGAAATGGTTTATGGAATTGCTACTACATTATATGAGAAAAATCCTACAAATAATACAAATAATGGAGAACCAATAGCAGATTGTTTTGGTATTGTAGCACGATCAAATTCAGCAATTTTGGCACTTGCTGATGGTGTTAATTGGGGTATGGTTATAGAAAATAGTTATCTATTTTAAATAATATTAAATAAAAATATAGGAATGTATGTATTTTTTAATAGAATAAAATTATATTAGGTACCAAAGCAAGTATTGCAGCTAGATCTGCAATACATGGAAGTATGGAATATTTAAATAAGGCTCTTTTTTGTCCTTCAATTAATGGAAAAATGAATACAACAAAAGATGTTTTTATAGCATTACTTCGTTCATTCCATGCTGCACATTCATTAATTTTGCAAGAACAAGGAATGCTTACAACATTAACTGTATGTGTAGTTCTTCCACTGCCAAATTCTGATTCTAATACAGAACAAATTAAATATATGGCATGTACCTGTAATGTTGGTGACAGTTTAGCTTATGTATATTCAAGGTAATATGAATAAAAATTAAAAATTTTATAAAAATATTAAGTAGGATATTGTTTGAGATAAAAAAAATATTTGGCATTGGTAGGAAAACTGGAGTAAGAGAAATAACAAGAGGATCTCATGATATTCATTGTATGCGTGATATGCGTGATGCTCTTGGAGCATTAGGGCCTGTAGATGGTTCTAATCCTGAATTGAATAATTTAACTCTTGCCATGACAGAAGTTGAAAAAGGAGATATTGTATTCTTAACTAGTGACGGAATTTCAGATAATTTTGATCCTGTAGTTGGAAAATTTGCTATCTTACCATGTCACAATTCTGTACCTGACTCAAATGTAAAAAATCATACCGAAGGAAGATCAAAAACGCGTCGAAAATCTGCAGAAAACTTGAGACATACAGAATCTGGCAATAGTAATAAAAATAAATCCAATTTGCCTGTAGTTGAAGCATATCAAAGACATGAGTTGACATTGCTTAGAATGGAAGATTTATTAAGAAGGGGTGTATCTGGAGAAGGCCCACCATGTAATAGTGCCAAACATCTTTGTGAACTTCTCTTGGATTTTGCTGTAAGTTATCTAATATTAAAATTGAAATTTAATAATAAAATATGCAAAATATGCATGAATTGCATGATTTCATTAATTTTTTAATAAGCAAAAAATAAAACTGAAATATATAATATATCATATAATAAAATAAAATGGTAATTTTAAATACTAACATAAATTTAATTTTTACATATAATAAGGTACGCATAACTGCCGCTAAAAGACGAATATTGGAAGATACAGATTTATATTATGCACAAAATAAAGATGGCCAATTAATTCAACTTTCTAAACAAGAACAAAGAACTCGACGAATAAAAACTTTGGACAAGGTTTCTATGATTCCTGGAAAATTAGATCATGCAACAGTCGTAGCATATGTAGTTGGATCTATTAATTCGGAATATGGTTTATAATTAATTAATAAATTATAATTTTAATTTGTAAGGAAATTAATAAATTAGAATTTTTTCAATAGTGACATTTTCTTAAATAAATTAAATTAAAATTATTGTTTTATTATGAGTTGTTTATATAATTTTTTTATTATTTAAAATAAAACATATATATATGATAATATTTATTTTATTATAAATTCAGTTCATAGATTTTTTTTATAACAAATAAAATGTATATATGAATATATTTATATTTTATATATATAATTAGTAAAAGTATTAGTAAATAATTTTAAAAATTATTTATAAATAAAAATTTATAATTTTATTTTAAAAATACTATATTTATTATTGAATACATTATATATTAGAAACATTAAGTTAAAAATATTTACCAATCTATCTTATTTTAAAATTTTCAAAAAGTTATCATATTAAAATCACTAATACTTTCTATTTACTGATTGGTTATAAATAAAATATTAACCAATCAAAATAAAGATTTTGCTAAATGAATGCTGCAAAAAGTTACAATATCATAACCAAGGTGTCGCCAATGGTAAAAGCTTTGGGATTTTATAGACTTGTACTAATGGCAGCCTTGACAAATACATGATGGCCGTTGCCACCGAATAGTGTAACGCGTACATGGAACTGTCGTGTGCCAGAAAAGTTTATTATTTTAAGAAGAATTTTTCTTTTTACATACTTCATGTATGTTGTTTCTGTTTGTAAAGGAATAAAATATTGTGCTCAGAACTAAAATCATGTCAAAAAAAGTGTGAAAAAACGAAAAATCGCGAGAAGAAAACACGGGTGGCAAAACCGCGTTCGCGGAGGTAATATTGACAATTTTTCATCACGACGCTATTCGCATTTTTCTGCGTCAATATGAAATACTCGTATCTAGGATATCTTCTTTGGGTTTCTCAGCTATTTGAACCGGAAAATTTTTCACAGATGGTTGCTTTTTCTTTTGTTTACGCCTTGTCAGTTGGGCTTTTGTTGTGTGCATCCGCGCGCCGCTGGTACCTATAAGTGAGAGTGAGATGTATGCGATTCTTGTATGCGTGTAAGTGGCTTGTGTGGCACGTATGCTTGCACACAGGCGCGTAAGTTATAACCTCAAAATATGCTTCCAGCTGTCGAATTTTTGTACCAAACTTTTTTTCACTTTAAAATAGTTGCTTATATTTATAAGTATAATTTTATCATAAGAATGTGATAGTTAATTCATGTAGTGTATATGACATTGTTTTATAACAGTATTATATATTTTGGTTTATAAAATAAATTCTAACAATTTTAAATATTAATAGTTTTATACAAATTCAGAAAAAAATAATACTATTTGAATGAAATTATAAAATGTTATTTTATCTATAATGATTAATTGAATATTGTTTATATGTTACAGGGTACAAATTAAATATAAGATTTGTGAAGCCATAAGTATAGTGTATGTGATATTGGTAAACAATTTAAAAATCTTGAACTATGTTTATAGTTCAAATATAAAATGTCTTGATATTAATGCTTTAAATACTTACTAAAAATTACTAAAAAATATATGTCAAATGTTATATTGGGATAATACAAAATATACCACATATATAAAGTGACATAGAATTGTTTTATATATTCAATTTTTAATGTTATGTCATGGAAAAATGTAGTTCAATTGTATTTATACATGGATGTAATTTTGCAACAGATGTGCTTTAAGAATAAGTCAAAATACTTTCAAAATGCAATTGTTCAATTATTCTTTAATGGATAATGTAGTTCGAAAAAGAACTACCTATTATATACAAGAAATTAATATTCAAACATGGTTAATATCAGAGTGTGATATTGAATATAAACATCAACATCCCAAATAGATTTATTTCAAAAAGATAAAAGGGTATTACCTAAATAACAGATGAAATAAGAAGTTACATGCATGACAGGAATAGGAGACGTAGGTCGCAGACGCGTTGAATGGCGCCGTAGCGCAAATACAATCTCCTATCATTAAGTTATAATTCATGAGTGGTAAGTTATAAAGTTATTTTATATATAAGATAAATAACATAATTAAAATATAAAATTATAATTTAGAAAAAGATCTTTATTTTTATAAATATATTATATAATTTTATTATATATTTAATTTTTATTATTATTATTTTGATTAATAATTTTTATAATTTATTATTATAAATATATAGGAGTATATAGAAGCGAATATAGATAAACTGAAAAGGTGGCTAGACGCTGCCCAGAGTAAAGAGGGGCTGCGTGGGCATGCAGCAGCCTCAGTCACGCCCTCTTCTCGGGGACTCAGTATCCTCTACAACTTCCCCGACTGCTCGGCGTAATAATCCTGTTGCTGTTTTGACACATCAACAAGTATGAATTTTTTAATTAAAAATCTAATATCTAAGAATTATAATACTCAATATCGTATTTTTACTGTAACTCATTTTAGTTACAACAGTTACAACAACTGCAGGCTCAAAATTCGAGTGGTCAATCATTAACATTTGCTTTACAACAAACATCAAATAATGTAAGTAAATATATGTTCATTTTAAACATTATTTATTAAAGTAAATAAATAATATTTGTTTACATTAAATTTTATATTAAATTTGTTATTAAAAACTTACAGCCACAAGACCAAGGAAATGGATCAACGACTGGAAATCACATAGTATATGTAAATCAATTAAACCATTTAAATCAGGGTACCATAAATCCCTCTGGGACTGGTATGGGCCTACCCCCGGCCACCCCCACTTTCGGGGTGGGCCTTAATATGGGATTGCCACTATCACTTTTAAATACCAGTCTTACATCCCTTACATCTAATGTTATCACTACATCAAATCCTCTACTCAATTTGGGCCTGCCAAATATAAATACAGGACTAACTACAATAAATCCTAGCCTTAATCACTTGAATACCATAAATTCAAATTTAACTTCAAATATTGGTTCAAACAGTATTAATAATGGTTTATCTGGTTTGGGACAGGATATAAATAGTATAAATACTGGAATTAATAGACTCAATACATTAAATTCAACAAATATAAATTCTGGATTACCCAGTGTAAATACTGGAATTACCAATGTAAATCAGAATTTAACAAGTTTAAATTCAAACATAAACCAGAATGTTACTAGTTTAAGCACAAACTTTACATCTCCAGGCTCTGGAGTATCTGGTTTAACTACTATTAATCCAAATATAAATACAAATCTAACAACTACCAGCATAAATCAAGGTCTTAATCGATCTATTAATGCTTTAACAACTGGATTGACTCAAACTAGTTTGAATTCCAGTAGTACACAATTTCCATTCCAAACCATACAAAGTATACAAAGCATTGCACCACATATTGTTGGATCAAATATTGCACATGTACCAAGTTCTGCAATATCGCAACATCCAAATTCAAACGTTTCTACCATTTCACAAATATCAAATACTGGTACTTTGACAAGTTCCAGTATATTTACAAGTACTTCTAGTGAACCAATTCATTCAACTACAACAAATGTGAATCATACTTCAAACGTGAATCTTACTACAAATATTTCACATCTTGGTACCATGCACTCAAATTTATCTAATGTATCAACATCTGTGCAGCATATATCTGCATCAAATGAACCGAATATGTCACTGAGTCATACTTCTTCTCTAAGTTCTTCTCAATCAACTGGATTTCAACCTCAGCGACAGTATTCACAGGGAATTAACCCTGGTTTAAGTTCATCAGTAACATTAACGGGCTCGTCTCAGCCATCAAATGTGGTCAGTACAATAAATACTGTAAAATCTATGCAAAATATTCAAAGTCAAAATATTAGTTCTCCAAGCAGTCCATTTTCAATACCATTAAAAAGTCCAGCATCTAACATTGCACCACCTACACCAAGTCCTAGTCCTAACAGACTATTACTTAGAAGTCCAGCATCAAATTCAATACAATCTAATAGAAATAGTCCAAGTCCTGTTGGAACGTCAACATCAAACAATAATTTTAATATACAAATGCAAAGTCCAATGCAGAGTCCAATGAGTGTTAGTCAAATACAGAGTCCTGTACTTAGTCCATATCCTCCTGCAAAAAGTCCTCATCTGTTAAGTGGAAATAACTCTCTGAACAACAGAAGTCCAGCACCTGGTGGGAGTCCTGGTCCACCTGTGGTAAGAAATAAATTCATATTTAAAAAAAAATAATAATAACTTGATATAAAATAATCTTTTAACATTTATGGTCATTTTCAGGTTAGACCTAATACACCAATACTTCAACAAGGTATGCAAGTATTGCAAATAATTCATGGTACACCACAAGGTTATCAATCAACGCCAACACAATTGGTAACTAGAACGCATTTAATTGGAAATCAACAAATTCAAATAGCTGCAACTAAACCTGCAAAACAACCACCACAAATTTTACCAAAACCTCCAAATCAACAAGCTGCTGGATCACAACAAAAACAACAACGTGTTACTACTACAATTACAAATCAAGTAATATATTTTGTTAAAATATATTAATATTTTAGAATAATAACTTTATTTTTTTCTTATTGAAACATAAATTATTAAATTATTTTAAGGTAACACAACAAACTCAACCACAATTGGTTCTTGCTGGACCACAACCAAATCCTACTACAGCTACAATGATACCAACAGCACAAGGTTTATTATTAAATCAGGTAATAACATATATAATATGTTTATCATGTGCATGTCTGTTTAGTATGTGATCATTTAAAAATATACACATTGTGCCTGTTCTAGCTACCAATATTGTACTATTTTCAAAATGCTTGATATATTTATTATAACAGCTTATATGCATTTTAGTATCACAAATATCTGCTTTATGCTTCATATGTTTATCACATTTCATACATAGGTTTTGCCGTCAACTGGACCCGTTATTGTACAGCAACAACCAGGTGGTGTTCAACTCATACTAAGAACGCCAGCCAGTGCCCAACAACAAACACATACTGCACAGGTGATGGTTTCATCCATTCAATCATTCAACTTCATCATGTTCATAATCATTGCTTACTTAATACTTTAAAAGTATTTTTATGTATTATTTTATATATTATTCAAATTCATCAACATTTTTATATGCTATATCATCAATTGGATTCTATATGCATTTTATGTTTTATTTTTATCTTATTAGCATCTAATATTATAGATAAGTTTATATAAGTCTAATTATAGATAAGTTTTTTTTAATAAAAAAGTAAAAAATAGAATAATGTTAAAAAATACATAAAAATAATAATATAAGACAATTTAAAAAAAATTTTTTTAAATTAAGTAATAAATGAAATATATTTATTTCATATACAAAATCTATTTTTTTTTATAGTTACAACAGCAGTTAGTAAGAGTTGTCACAGCACAAGGTATGCAATTACAAGGCATTACACCTACATTTTTCGCTGTACCTAATGGTTTTCCTCCAGCTGCATCTCCAGTAATTAGACATACTCCTTCTAGTCCTGCACCTTGTAAGTTTTTATAATTATATTTTTTTAATTAGTTTGAATTAATTTTTCTAATATTTTTGAGAATAATAAAATTTTTTATTTTTAAAATTTAAAAAATTTTTATTTTTTATTAAAAATTATTTATTTTTTAATATAGCTGCTAATTCAGGGACTGGTAATTCTATAGTGATTCAAAATGCAATGGTACAAAGTCCACAACCACAAATTTCACAAGTAGGTTCAAATACCAATACTGGTAACACATCATGTTCACAAACTGTTGAACAAACTTTGTTACCACCTCCTAAGAAAAAAGCAAAAAAGAAAAAGAAAACAAAACGGAAAGATGATGAACCACCAAAATTGGATCTTGCTAGTATAATGAAAATATCTGGAATTGGTGATGATGATGATATTTTTGATACTGATCTTACAACAGAATCAGATGTTTCTTGTCAAGTTCAAGTTGAATCAAATACGGGACAAAATTTGGGACAACTTTCATCCCAAGTAACAATACCTACTAGTTCTGCTCAGAATCTGATACAAGTACCTGTACCAAATACAACGAATACACAAACTTCTGCATCTCAAACATTTAATAGTCAACTTGTTGCCCAACTTCAGATGCCTGTGCAGAATACAATACAGGGACAATTACGATTTGCTCTTGGAGAGGATGGAAGAGTTGTCTTACATCGTACTCCAGAATTAAATCAACCTGAAATGGATCAAGCAACTGCTCAAGCCTTGATACGATCATTAACACAAAGTGGTGGACAAAATTCACCAATTATTTCTCATCTTCTTGGACAAGCACAAACGACAACACAATCTACACAAAATACTATATTACAAAGACAAAAATTTGTTAAATCACCTTTACCATCCAGTGTTTCAACAGTTACTACTACTGTAAGTTCTACAGCTCCACAAAGTATTACTTGTGCTAGTCCACAGCATGTACAAGTATGTTCAAAATCAAATAATCAGCAAAAAAATGTAAATGTTCCTCAAGAATCCAGTCCTGTGTTAAATGTTTGTGTTCAAAACAATCTTGTATCTTTACAAACATTGGATATGCAAGCATCAAAAAATATTAATGTACAAAATCTCACACAAACTACAAAATCTAATCAATCATCAAATTCTAACCTTCCACAACCAAATAGTAATGTTCTCGCTTCTGATGTTTTAGCAACAAAACCTTCATGTACATTCAATGTACAAAATTCTCGATTGATTAATACAAGTCAAGCATCTAATAATCAACAAAATTCTCATGTTTCTACACAAAAATCTAGTCAAGTGCGACTTACAAATGCTTGTGTTACTACAAATATGCGCCAAAATTTAAATAAAATATCTCAAAATGCTCATGTTCAAAAATCTTTATCAAACAATTTAACTATACAAAATGAACATAATATGACAAAAAATAATCAGAGCCATCAGCAAGGAAATCAACAAGAGTCAATAACATTGCAGCAAGAAACTCCAATATATCAACATAATCAACATCAACAAATAACAGCACAAACTGTGCAAACTCAGAATGTCCAACAGGTTTTTGAACAAAATCTTCAAACTTCTGGATCTCAGCATAACTCTTTAAATATGTTACAACAACAAAGTTCTTGCAATACTATGCAACATGATGCTATGAATGTTTTACAACAACATTCTAGTATTCAACAAAATACAATTAATGTTTTACAGCAAAATGCAGCTAGTAATGTACAAAATATTGAACAAAATTTGCAGACTGGTATTGGTGATTTAACTCATACACAACAAAATGTTATTACAAGTATGCAACAGCAAAATACATCTGCTATTTTACATAATACAAGTGTACAACAAAATGTAAATGTACAACAACAAAAAGTTGTTGCAGCAAACACATTCTCTTCTGTAAATACACATCATTTTGAATCCCAGAATACAATTAATGCTATACAACCAGGATTAAATACACAAAATAATCAACATCAAAATATTGTTATCACAAATGCTTCTCCTGCAAATACTATGCAACAAAATGAATCTCAAAAAATAGAAACCCAAACTACAACAATGCTTAATTCAGCAGCAAATAATATATTGAATAATGCTCCAAAAATTACTCCTGAAATTTTAAATGCATTGAGTAATTTGAATCCTAATGATCAATTATTAATTGCAAATGCAAATGGGCAAATGCAAGTAATTAGTCAACAGCTATTGCAACAACTTTTAGCAGGACAATTAAATACAAGTAATCAGGTACAAAATCAAAACCAAACTCAAAAAATAGTGATTGGTGAACCAGATACAAATAATCAGAATTTACAAGGAGTGCAAATTAATACGCCAACAAGTCAAATAATTGTAAATAGTTCTGGTGGAGCTCCTACAATTCAAAATAATATACAGAATATTGTAGTACAAGCTGCACCTTCTCAAATGCCACAACATATACAAATTCAAAATTCTAATTTTCCTAGTCAATTTATTGATAATCTAAATCAACAACAGATCAGAAATTTAGGTAATCAACCAAAGAAGGCAAAAATTATTAAAAGAACAAAAACTGCAGTTACTACTCAAAATACTGGAAATACACAGGTACGTGTAGATTCCTTTCTTGTTTTTCTATCTACTGTTTCTTTTATTGTTAATTTACTGTAATAACAGGTAACGAAAACAATTACGGTTTCTCGTCCAACAATGATATCAACGAATCCAAGTAATCTTCAAAAAATTGACAATTCTAATAAATTAAACACTATAGTATCTCAAAGTACAAATCCAATTAAAAGTGAATCTTCTCAAATTGTTACAAATGGTCCTATGCTTCCAACATCTCTTGGAAATCATTTATCAATTCCTTCAAATGGTCAAATGGTTCAAAGAGTACAGACGATTCAACTTCCTGCTCAAAAACAACAATTATTAAAGAATATACAATCTCAAATACAAGCTATATTAACTCGTAAATCAGGTGCACAACCAGATCAAACTATTTTAACAAAGTTATATCAAGAACAAGCAAAAATTTTAGCAAGTGGAAAAGTTGTCAGTACTACAACACATTCCGTTAGTAGTGTAAGTTTTATTATATTTATTATACTTATTAAATATATATTATATTTATTAAAATAAAAGTTTTAATTAATTTATGATATAAGATAGCATTAAAAAATATTCAATGCTATATAACTTTTATATAGGCTACAGAAACAAGTTTTAGTGTGAATGCAGTTTCAACAATAGCATCAAATTTAATATCCCAGAATTCTTATAAGAATCAAACATCAGCTGTGCAAACTCAAACACAAACATCTACTACTGTAGTAACTTCACAAAACTTAAATCCAAGTACATCATCAACGGTACAAAATAATTCATCTAATAATTATATGAATAATCTTTCGGTATATATATAATTTCTTATATTCTATAATTATATATTCATTTATATTTCCATTTATTTAATTATTTAATAAAATTTTTAGATATCACAAAATGTGCAAGGACAACAATGTGTACAAAATAATCAAAGTGTACATCAAACGCACACAAAACAGCACAAGATTTATCAGAATCATGGAACTCAGATATTAAGTCCGTCCTCTGCCAATATGCAAATTTTTTCACCATCAATCACTTCTGTAACTACTGTGCAGAGTAACGCACAACAATTAACTTCAATTCAAACTCAACAAACAGGAATGCAACAATCAACTCAATGTCAAACAGATCCATTAGATATAAAACCAAATATGCAAATATCAAGTCCTGTTAAACAAGAACTTTCTTCACCTATTCAAATACAAGTTCAAAGTGGCTCTCCTGCAGGACAGGTAGCCTCACCTAGAATGATTGGCAAAGGATCACAAAGAATTCAAAGTCCTGTAAATAACAGTGGTAATTCTAATAAGCAAACTGTTAGTCCCACTAATAATTCAAGTCCTTTAGTAAGTCCGAGACAAGGTGTGAAAAGACCTGCTTCTAGCCCAATTTGCAGACAAATTAACCGTAGTGACTTGTGAGTATAAATTTTTATACTATATAATATAATTTTTATATTAAAATCTTTAATTTTATGTTTTTATTATATTTTTATTTTTTATATTTATAGATTAGAGCAACAATTGAAAATTGATCAAAATGGTGCGATAAATCCAGATGTAAACACGCCATTTTTAAGCAAGCGTGATGCTTGTAAACGACTTGTACGATATCATTGTTTAAATGAACAAGTACTTAGTTCTAAGGATTTAGCAAAAGCTGATGAAATGTTTGAAGAAACAGCAAAACATCTATTATCAAAATTCAATTCTATGATGAATAAATATACGTATCTTCTTTTAATGGAAAGCATGGTATGTTAAAATATTCTTTCAATTTTTTATCTTTCTATTTAATTATAATTAATATTCAATATAATATAATATATTATGAAATTGTGTATATGAATCAATTAATTTAAATTTATAGCGAGAAGTTAGAACGTCAGAATTGATGATGATTGATAGAACTTTTGTTGCTGAAGAGCAAAGTATATTAAATAGGTTACGAGAACAAGAGGCTAAAGTTAATGGTAAAATTGACATATCAATAAATAAATTCTTCTGATATATTATTTATTTATCATAATAATCTTTTTGTTAAATTTTTAATTTGTAGAAGAATTTAAAAAAGAAGAAAAGCCATTGGTGCCAAAGGTTGAACCTGGTCTTACAGAAGAAGATAAATTATCACCATCATTAACTAATGTATCTGTAAAACGTGAATTAGAAGATGACTTTCTAAGTGATGAAATGGAATGTAAACCAGTGATTAAATCAGCAAATTGTACTAGTGGTGATTATGATGAGTGGGTAGAAATACAAAAAGAACTTGGTGTATATCCATCTACCACAGACTCGTTTAAATGTAAAAATATTAATAATAGTGGTAGTAATAGTGCTTGTGCTGTGGCTGTTACAAGATCATCCAAAACTGAAAGAACACGAGCAAATGGTGAATGTCGTATAACGATACCAAGTGCAAGTGTTTCTGGAGTTCAAAATACAGTCATAAAAGACAATTGCGAACAAGATAATACTCCAGTTTTTGAAAAACGTTGGAGTAGTGCTACTGATCTTGAACGAGATTTATTAGAAGATACAGACAGCTTAGATGGACTGGCCTTACATTCTCAAACTCAATGTCCAAGCTCTCTTCATGTAACAACTGAGAGTGGAAATGATAATGAACATGATGATATTACCGCACAGGTACAATCTGCCATTGATAGCATTCTTAATCTTAAAAAACGTCCTACAAATACATTACCTGGCAGTAGTGGTAACAGTGCATCACAATCCAGTGAATCAAAAGACACAGTGCTTGATCAAGCAGTCCGCAGCATTTTAGGCTCGTGACCCTCCTTTAATAAAGTATGTTAAACAAGTGAAGTTAATGGTGAACATCATGCTAATTGT
>NW_006263535.1:207589-208222 GCF_000469605.1 Apis dorsata | reverse complement strand
AAAAATTTTAAAAGAGTTATACATTTTTTTTTTTTTTTTTTTTGGTGATTTTTTTGTGGTTATGTGAATAATATAAAAACTATGTTTGATATTAAGAATGCAACATTATCTTTGGTAATGCATATTTGAAATTCTGCAAAATTGTTGCTAAATTATTTGTACAAATCCTATAATCTTAATTTCATTTATATATAAATTAAAATGACTATCTGGATTATGCAAGTTTATATACTTCTCTACAAAATTTATTGAAAATTTTTTTCTGCAATGGCAATAATTACTCATAATATAACAAGTATACTTTCCAATAGTCTAGTTGTAATAAAGCCATCGCGTTTACCTAAATCTAGCAGCTGTACATGTGGATAAATAGATTGATAGATAGATAAATAGATAGTAAAATAAATAGATAGTATGCTCAGATTTTTCAATCTGCCACTTTGTAATGTAATTTTGTAAAAAAGTAATTATTTAAAACAACTTATTCCACTTTGTCTGTAGTACTTGTAGAGAAATCTTACAGATACTTAAAACTGGGTCGGTGAATTGTACATACATTTTTAACCTGTATTAATATTATTATTATTGCTATTATTTGTATTATTGTTATTGAGATTCGTTCTCGAAATTATC
>NW_006263535.1:206126-206615 GCF_000469605.1 Apis dorsata | reverse complement strand
TTATTATTACTATTGCTATTATTATTACTATTGCTATTATTATTACTATTGCTATTATTATTATTACTATTATTATTATTATTATTATTATTATTATTATTAGTACTACTACTACTACTATTACTATCACTACTAGTATCACTACTAGTACTACTATTATTACTATTTCCATTACCATTACCATTATTATTTTTTTTAGTTATATTTTTATTTTTATTATTATTATTCTTATTCTTAGTACTATTATTATTATTATCATTATCATTATTACCAATACTACTATTACTACCAGCACCATTATCACTTCCTTTGTTATTGTTACTACTACTACTATCATCACCATTCCCACTTCCTCTATTATTACTACTATTATTATACTATTACTATTACTGTCACTATCACTATCACTATCGCCATCATCACTGCTAATATTATTATTATTATTATTTTTATTATTGTTGTTATTGTTGTTGTTGTTGTTGTTATTAT
>NW_006263535.1:195088-205934 GCF_000469605.1 Apis dorsata | reverse complement strand
TACTACTACTACTACTACTACTACTACTACTACTACTACTACTACTATTACTACTACAATTATTATTATTATTATTATTATTATTTTTATTATTATTATTATTATTTNATTATTAGTACTACTATTACTACTACTACTACTATTATTATCACCATTATCATCATCATCATCATCATCACTACAATTATTATTATTATTATTATTACTATTACTATTATTATTATTATTATTATTATTATTATTTACTATTTACTATTATTATTGTCAATAATACCATCATCTCAGTTGATAAGAAATGTATGGTATAAAGAGAAAGTAGTGGTTTAAGAGACTGAAATGGAAGACAATGAAAATAAAAGGCAAATGATATATAAGGTGAAAAGGGAACACAATTCTTCTATGATAATTTGAATTTATTTCTATTTAATATATATGCAGTCTTAAATGTTACAATGCAAAATCAAACAAACATTTTTTAAGTAGATATAGTATTTTACAAGTTTTTCGTCATCACATAAAATCACAATAGATCTGAATAAATGATGAGTACATGTGTAGAGAGCACATGTGTGGAAAAAGGATATATGCTGGTAACATTTTTAAATAAATAATAGATGTCTGATGAATGAGATTTAAAAAGCAAATCTTACTATATGTGCCTTTTTATTTTTTATCTTAATTATCTTGTATGTATTGTCTGACTACTTGTCCGACTAATTTTTATTTAATCAATACATATTAACATATTAGATAACATATTAAATGTTATCTAATAATAAATCTAAATAATACATTTTTTAATTAAGAATATTATACATACAAGATTATAGTTTGATTTAGTAATTTTCTAAAGATTATATTTAAAAAACAATTGATCACCAACAGTGCTTTTACAACAAAAATTTGATTATATAGTTATATTTCTATATCCTTTTTCCACAAAAATCCATGATAACTCTCTATACACAGAGATAATGAAATGTTTTTGGCAAAAACAATTCAAGACTGACGTATATACAGAGAATCATGCAAAACTATGTAATGTATTACAATAAGAAATAATCATTTGTACATAATATTCAATTACACTCTCAACGGCAATCGTGACTTAATGAATTCTTCAAAGATTTTAAAATTTGGATATGCTAAAGTTCTTTTGATCCTAATAAATTGCCGATATTTCACGAGCATGTGTACGAAAATATTTTTATCCTTATCTATAATATATTAAGATTTATATATTAAGATTTCAGTTTACAGCGTGAAAATTTAATTTTCAATATTAAAAATTTTAGTTAACAGTGTGAGATGCCTGATGAGAGTGAAGTCAAGATTAATGCGATAAAATGTATAATTCTTATTATCAATTACATGATTTTAGATATCATGAACATTTTGTAATGAGCAATTCCTTTCCTAACATTATGGAATTATTCATATTTCAATTTTAATCACATATTAGGTGCCTTATAAAATAATGTTCAGTCAACTCTTTTATCTTATCTATCATACAGTAATTTAATAGAGATACATAAAATTGTTAAATATTTTTCATAATTTAAATAATATTTCCGATATAATTGTATACATGTAATCAAACATTATTAGTTGCATCATTTCTTTAAACTATATAATTTCCATAAATTAATTTTAATATTGATATATTAAAACATTTTTAACAATCACTTAAATATGCTTTATGCAATAGTTAATTTATATTGCATGCTTTTTATGTATGTTTATATTCTAATATATACCAAAGATTATAAAATTAATTTAAATTAAATTATGCATATTCGCACATATTCATAATAGTGTTCAAATGTGTTTTAAAATGCTTTTTATTTGTAGATATATTATTAAATTTATTTTTGAATTATTTACTTTAAAATATGTAATCATGTAAAATTGTTAAAAAATAGGAATATAATAACGTTAATTGGATATAAAAATATTATCATGTTTTACTATGAAACTACATATTTAATCCATAATTTCATAAAATTTAAATAATATTTAATTTTTAATGAAACATAATATTATTAAAAATATATTATTCTTTTGATTTAAAAATATTTGGAAGGTAAGTTAAATTAAAAATGTATATTGTAAAATTAAAAATGTATGTGTTTGATAAATAATATATTAAATAATTTAAAAAACCACAAGTAAGTGAAAATTGTTAAAAAAATTTTCAAATTTGTAATTATTTTTTTGAATATTATAGTTATAGTTAAATAATGTATTGAATAATGTAATTGAATAATGTGTGAATATAGCCTATATAGATTTTTCAACAATGTACATATATATAGCGTACGCGATTTCAGTACTATGTGTGATGCATGTAACGGATTTGTGATATGTGAATGTATTTGTTTGTAAACAATACTTATTATGTACAATTTAATGTTTTAGAATATGAAATAATATGGTTCCAGAAATGATAAAAAAAAATATAGTAAACAAAATGAATGATAATAAAAAAAATGACTTTTATGAAATGGAAAAATGTAGTAAATGGATTGATGCACATAATTTAAATAAGGTTTGCATATTTTATTTATGTGACGATTTATTATTAATTCAAAATATATGATTAAATTTTAATAAAAAATTTAATATTAAAAAATTTTTTTTTTTATTTTTTTAATAAATAGAACTTAGAGGTTAAGTAAACCCATTCTAATATTTTTATTATATTGATATACTCTACTATTTTATATATAGATTTATATTTAGAAAAAACAAATTCATAACTATAAATGATAGAAATATATTAAAAAATATAATAATATAATAATATAAAAAAATCAGTTCATATATATATTTTTAGGTTTGTCTACAATTTCCTGATAATCTTTTATCAGATTCAGTAGAAATTGCATTACGTTTAGAAAATTATATTAATAAAAAAGTATATATTTTGGGAGATACTTCTTATGGTAGTTGTTGTGTTGATGAAATAGCTGCTCAACACATTAATGCAGATAGTATAATACATTTTGGTCATGCTTGTTTAAATCCTACTACTCGTTTACCTGTATTTCATGTATTACCCAAACAAGAAATTGATATAATAGAAATTATTAATAAATTTAGATTAAATTTTATCGATCAGTTTGAAAAAATTTTATTTTTTTATGATATTGCTTATGCACATAAAATTGGTAAGTTTTTAAAATACTGATAATTTTTAATCTATTATAATAGATAAAAATGTCATTTATTATATTTAATTATCTCATAAATATGTTTCTGTTTCAGAAAATATATATAAAATATTAAATCCTATTTATAAGAATTTAGTCTTTACTTCATTAAATTGTACTTCTAATGTGGAATTTACAGATAATAAAGATAATTCATCTACAATAATTTTAGGTAGATGTTTTAAATTAGATACGGAATATAAATTAGAAGATTATATAGCATTTTTCTTGGGAAATGATGGAAAGACATTTATTACGTTAGCAATGACAATTTCAGCAAAAAAATGGTATTATTTTGACAATAATATTATTGAATATAAAATATTAAATACTTCATGGTTAAAAAGAAGAAGATTTGTAGTTGAAAAATTAAAAGATGCCAAAGTTGTTGCTATAGTTGTAGCTACTTTAGGCATTAAAGATTATCTTAAAATAATAACAATGATTAAAGATATTTTAAAAGAAAAAAAAAAAAAATCTTACATTTTAAGTGTTGGTAAAATAAATCCAGCAAAACTTGCTAATTTTCCTGAGGTATGATAAATTTTACTTGAAATATTAGCTATATTATTAATATTCTCAATAATTCGTAATATTATATTTTTACAGATTGATGCATTTGTTGCAATAACATGTCCCGAAAATGAAATATTTGATTCTAAAGAATTTTTAAAACCAATACTAATGCCTTATGAAGTAGAATTAGCATTTAATATTTCAAGAGAATATTATACACAATATTGTATGGATTTTAGACAAATACTTCCTGGAGGAATTAATTATATTGATTTTAAAACATCAACTGATTCAGATATTTCTTTAATTACGGGAAATCTTAGAAACTATGATGAAAATGCTTCATATATAAATAAGATGAATGCTTTAGTAATTAGTAACACATCAGGTATTATATCAATAAATAAAAATAAAATTTTAATATTAATTTATATTTTGTTATGTTATTATTTTATTTAATTATTATTATTTTAATTGATTTAGATATTGTTGCAATTGGAAAAGCAGGAGCAGAATTTTTGAATAATAGATCATGGAAAGGAGTTGAACAACGATTAGGCAAAGATGCAGTACATGCAGCAGAAATTGGTCGTTATGGTTTACCAAATTGTTATAAAAATGAACCTATTCTACAAAAAAAAAATGATGAATAGATGTAATAAATGTAATAGTTTTCATGCAATAATACAATTTTATTTAAAAAAGAAAATTTTATTTAATTTCTTTATATGATATTACAAATTAGATATACATGTAATAGATTATCATTTGATATATTTAATGACATATAGTATTTTATTTATGGTAACATGCAATTATAAACAAGAAAAGCAAATAATAAAAAAAATAGAGATAGATTAAAAATTAAAGAATTAGCATTATTTTTATGTCACAAATGAATCATAAATAGACAATATATATAGATAAAGAGGATAATAGAAGAAGAATAGAGATATGATAATTGTCCATTAACGCCATCTATAAATATAAAAAATACTTATCAAAAATCATATTTCTGAAAGCAATTAAGAAATAGATAGTTTTCAATTTTTATTTTACCTTTAAAAAAATTTCAATCTTTAATATTCAGTAAAAAAAATTGAAATATATTTATGCATTAAAAAATATATAATTTTACTTATAAAAATAAAGATAACTTATAAAAGTATTCGATTCATTTTATCTGAAATATTTTTTGTTAATATGAAAAAAAATTAGATATTCCGAACATATATTAAATAAAATTATATAAAATATTCGATATATTTCTAAATCTTTTAGAATTAAAAAGATTGTTATAAAATATTCCATACTATAATACTATAAAAAGGACATTACAATATTATAAAAATAACTTTTATTGCAAGAGATAAATATATAAAAAATATATATAGAATTAAAAAAACTATTGAAAAAATTCGAAATTCAAAAAAATGATAATTATAACAGACAAATAGTACATATACAAATATACAAGTATATAAAATTTCGATTTTTGAAAATACTAAAAAAATTCTATATGCTATATCTTGGATTATATTTTTCTAATATAAAATCAAAAATTTAACCAAAAGTTGTATTAGAAGAATATAATTTGACAAAAAATGACATGAAATTTTTTTAAAATTCAAGAACAAAAATTTTTATCCAAATTTCGATTTCATATTAGATTTTAGAGCTATTTTAGCTAATAAAATTGCATAGGACATAAAATATATTTTATTTATTGTTTGGACAATTTATCTCGTTTATTTTTGATAATATTAAAAAATATTAAAAAATGTTTTATTATTTGCCATTTTTTCACCATTTTATTTAATTCTATAATTATGAATAAATATATAAAATATATAATTATAACATAAAAATGAGATAGATTAACATTTAATCAATATATTAGATAAAAAAGACAATAAAATAAATCAAATATCGGAACCTAAAACATAAATTTTGTGAAATTAATATAGATGAAAAAAAAATAGAACAATTGTAAAAATTGTGCAATCAATATTAACTGTAAAATACCGCAAATGAAAATAGAAATATAGATAAGAAAAACAAATAAGAAAACAATAACAAAAGAAAATAAAAATTAACCATACCAATAATATAAGTATTTTAAATAACAAATTTTATCAAATATTAAATAAGATAGAATAAGAATTAAGGCTCAGCGCCATCTCGTAAGTTCCTTTAGAAAAATACCAAAATTATTTTTTTCAAAGTATTTAAGAAATAGCATTGATATAATTCGTATTTTCTCTCTATCTTTTTCTTTTTTTCAACTATTTGTTCTTCTATATGTAAGTTTTAATTACGATACTTTAGATATGATGCTGATTTCTAAATTTTTATTATTTTTTTAATTTTTTAGTATTTATTCTCCTTGTTTATACTTGCTTTGTAAATTCACGCACCTAATATTGACTCATCAAAATAAACCGTAAAATGCATATTTTTAAACATTTATAATTTTAATGTAATGATTTGCTAACATTAAGTTTTTTATTACATTCTTTATTAAGTTTTTTTTAACACTTCTTTCATGTTTTTCTAATAGTTTTCCTTAATTTATTTTTTAAATATAAGGCTTAAATATGATTTTTTTTTTATTGAAATAATGTGAAAAATATTGTTCAATATATGACGTAAGCACATACGAGATATCGAATCAACTGTCATTGTGATATTTTATATAATCAGTGGAATGTATATTTAAATAAAAGAAAATAATTTAAATATGAATTTTTATTCGATTAAAAATAAACTTTTATATAAAAATTATATAATTTATATTACATTTTTCATATTGAGTATATGGATTGTAAAATCATGTGCACAAGAAAATTCTAACCTTAAAGATGAAAATGTCACATTAGATGTATTAAAAGATTCTATGCCAAGGAATTTGAATGCCGATATATTAATAGAACATACATTAAACAATTTTAATAACAATAATTTAAAATTAAATATTACTATTCCAAACATAGTAAATATATCTCAAAATGTATTTACAACTACAATCCGATCAGATCATGACTTTAATAATCAAACAACAGAAAAAATTAATATATTGTCTATGAATATTACTAATAATAAAAATGGAAACAATATATTAGATTTCACAATTCCATCACAAAGTTCAGACATTAATAACACAACTAATACAAGTACAACAACAGTTGTACCAGCAGAACCAGTATTACCTGATAAGGGATCTGCAGAAGAAGAACATAATAGTTCTATGTCCATATTTTTTGTCCTTTGTGTTTTAGCTTTAGGCATTTTACTTATACATCTTATGTTACAAACAAATTTTCAATATCTACCAGAATCTGTAGTAATTGTTTTCTTAGGAGGAGCTATTGGTATGATTATAAATCTTATGTCAAATCAAAATATAGCTAATTGGAGAAAAGAAGAAGCCTTTTCTCCCACTGCATTCTTTCTTGTACTTCTTCCACCTATTATATTTGAATCAGGATATAATTTACACAAAGGAAATTTTTTTCAAAATATTGGTAGTATTTTGGTTTTTGCTATATTTGGTACAGCAATATCAGCATTTGTTATTGGAGCTGGAATTTATTTGTTGGGATTAGCTCAGGTAGCATATAAACTTAGTTTTGTTGAAAGTTTTGCATTTGGATCATTAATATCAGCAGTAGATCCTGTTGCTACTGTAGCTATATTTCATGCCTTAGAAGTAGATCCAGTATTAAACATGTTAGTTTTTGGTGAATCTATTTTAAATGATGCTATTTCTATTGTATTAACTACATCTGTATTGGAATCCAATAATGCAACAACTACCAGTGAAGCTATTATACTTGGCTTAAACAGATTTTGTCTTATGTTTTTTGCCTCTGCTGGCATTGGAGTTGTTTTTGCTCTTATAAGTGCATTATTACTTAAACATGTGGATCTCAGAAAAAATCCTTCCCTTGAGTTTGGACTTATGTTAGTATTTACTTATGCTCCTTATGTTTTGGCAGAAGGCATACAATTATCTGGTATGAATATAAATTTTCAATTTCAATATATTTTAATATAATAAAATAAGTAATTTAATGTTTAAATATAAAATTATTTCAGGTATTATGGCAATTTTATTTAATGGAATTGTAATGTCACATTATACACATTTCAATTTATCAACTGTTACTCAAATTACAATGCAACAAACTATGAGAACTTTAGCATTTATTGCTGAAACTTGTGTATTTGCTTATCTAGGATTAGCTCTATTTAGTTTTAGACACAGGGTAAAATAATATAATAAATAAAATAATATAATAAAACTTTTAATTTCTGTAATATATTTTTATAATATTTTACAAATAATTTAATTGTTAATTATAGGTTGAACCAGCATTAATTATATGGTCTATAATTCTATGTTTAATTGGTAGAGCTGCAAACATTTTTCCTTTAGCCTTTCTTGTAAATCGTTTTCGGGAACATCAGATTACTAGAAAAATGATGTTCATAATGTGGTTTAGTGGATTACGTGGTGCTATTTCTTATGCTTTGTCATTACATTTGGATTTTAGTGATGAAACACGACATGTGATTATAACTACTACATTAATTATTGTATTATTTACAACATTAATATTTGGTGGTTCCACTATGCCATTATTAAAATTTTTAAGAGCAGAAAAGAAGCAAAAGAATAATAGTAGAAGAAAAAGGAAAGATAAAGAAGTTTCATTAAGTAAAACTAGAGAATGGGTACGTCTCATACATATATAAATACATATGAGAAAATATTTATCTAAAAAATATTTATATATACATATATATATTTTTTTCTTTTTAGGGACAAACAATAGACTCTGAACATTTATCAGAACTAACAGAAGAAGAGATTGAAGTATCTTTTCTTCAATCTCGAATTCGTGGTTTTGCAAGATGGGATTTAAAATTTTTTATTCCATTTTTCACAAGAAGATTTACTCAACAAGAATTGAAAGATTGTAAATCTCAAATGACAGATTTAACAAATCAATGGTATCAAGCTATTCGAATTAGTCCAATGGAATCTGATGATGAAATAACAAGTGCATCAACAGCACAATTAAACATAAATTTATCAGTGGAAAATCAAAATCAAATACATGGAAAACAAAGTAAAAGACGTCCAAGTCATGGGTCTATATTAAGTATATAATTTATTTTGTGTGATGTGCTAAATGTGCTATCATTGCTCTGCTTATATTATAAATATATAAACTTTTATTGATAATAATATCCACTAAAATTTAACAAAAATATTTTCTGTGATTATAGTTTTTATTTTTTTTTATATAATATTTCTAGTGTATATTTTTAAATATGAATTATAATTCATTTTTATATTGAAATTGATTTATATTGAAATGGAATATTAATCTTTATGACAATAATATTAATATTATTTTTATATTATTATATTAATTATTATTAATAATTAGTATTATTTCAAAAGAAAATTATTAATAAAAATATTATTATTTATTAGCTGCAGTAAACAGTTTACAATTGTTATATAATAACAAAAATTTAGTAAAGAAGATCATATAGCACTTAAACATTTGCTTTGCTATATCAAAGTTTATTGTTGGTGAGGGGTTATATTTAATATACATTAAAATTTTGAAGCATTAATGAATTTAAAATTAATTTACAGAGAGGACGAAGATTGGTCTGATTAATTATTAAATAAATTTAGTATCAATTTAGTGTCATTAATGAATTACATAATAATAAATTTATTGTTGAATATTTGATTTTTTGAGTGAAAATATTATTATATACCAAAAATATATTTTATCTATCAATTTATATTGTAAAAATTTTATTATTTATTAAATTTATTATTAGTATTAAATTTGTACATATCATATATATACACAAAATTCAAATTTTTATATTTTATTAATATACAATTGATCACTTTTAAAAATATTATCAATTATATTTTTAAAACTAAAATTATATATAAAATTATTTAATTTTATAAATAATGAATAAAAATAATTATTTTTTTATTTACTTTTATTATTACTTTTATTAATTCAATTAGAAATTGAATAATATAATTAAATAACATAATGAAGAATATTGAACATGATTAAAAAAATTACTACTATTTAAATCACTGCACAAAAAGAAGTTATATATATTTTAAAATTATGTTTTATATCGTATAAAATTATGTTATATATCGTATAAAATAAATATTTATATAAATTATGAATATTTTAGCAAAAATATTTATTAGAAAATATAAATTTAAAATAAAATTAAAAATATAGATTATTGAAAGAAGCTCTAAATCTAAATTATTCAATCTATTTATAAAATTATAAAAATAAATAAAGCAGAAATAAGTGATAAATTTTTTTAAATTAATTAATTTTATTATGAATTGTTTGTAATATGTTTTTATTTGCATATATATATATGCAAATGAAACAGAATAGAAATGGAAATTTTACAAGCTATTTTCTTCAAAATCATTGAAATTTGTATGAAATAAGAATTTACATGAAATATCTCAAATAATATAAATTTTTATGTATATTTTTATGGAAAGTATTTTTTACTGTAATTCTAATTTTGTAGAATAAAAAAAGATGAAATAACTGTTATTAAATCCAATATAGATATCTACATAAAAAAATTGACATCATTTCATTTAAAAAAATGAAGATCAAATTTTTTTAATCTTTATGAACTTTATTTTCATATTTTATAACCCAAAATATTAATCTAATTTATAACTAGTCTGATTTACATGTAAAAATTTCAAATCAATCTGCAATAATTTCGGAAAAAACAATTTGTAATGTTTTATTTGCCTTAGCCTGTATTATACCATAAAAGGATATTTATATATTCTTTTTTTAAAGATTAAAATTTATAATAATCAATATTTAAAATGACATAAAAATTTAATTTAAACTTATTAGTCTTTTATGCAATTATTCATAAATATTCTATATATTATTAAAGTATTATGTATAAAATGATTAAATACTTTGTACATATAATCTTTAAAATATTTTATTTTAATTTGTATGATATAAAAGATGTATTTTTAAATGAATATATAATTATATTTTTAAAAA
>NW_006263535.1:190890-194599 GCF_000469605.1 Apis dorsata | reverse complement strand
TTTTATTATAATACTAATTTTTAAAAAAAAAAAATAAATAAAAAGAATATTTTTAATTTTTCATATAATAATAAAAATTTATTTAAAATATTTTATTTTATGAATATTTCTTTTATATCATGCCAATTTAAATCATAATATATGAATGTATTGTATTTTTTTGTAACATTTTTATTTATCTAATAAACTCAAGTATTGTAATTTATAATTTTAATAATTAAAAGTTTACATAAAATTAAATTATATATGAATATAAATATATAATTTGTACAATAAAATATTAAAAAAAAATAAATCTTTTTTTTATTGATTTCAGAGACTATGGAACTAAAAAAAATAATACAGTTAATTTTATTTTAATGTGTATTTATTTTTAATATCATATACCGATTTCAGGGTACACGGGTTTATCTTATTTTTCTGCGGCAGGGCACATAACGGAGGCAGCGTCTAAACATCAAATCCGTTTATTTGTTTGACTCGATATCTCTACTTTATTATGTCTACGTTTTTATGCCTCATCTGATCATTGATTGACTGGAGCACGAGGCATGTTTTTAAAAATGATTTATTACAATTTCTTAATACCATAATTGATCTTTCACGGTATTTCCTTTTGAGTGCAATGATATGAATATAAATGTATATAAAAAAAAGTAGTTTTGATTTTATGATATTTTTTTTTGTATTAGTGCAAAAACACATCGAATATAAGAGATACCGTTATATGATCATTGTATAAAATTTAAATTCAATGTAAAATATTTTTAGTATAATTTAAGTTTATAAGATGAACAAAACTTCTATTCTTTACAAAAAGCATGCTTTTGGTTTTTATTTCATTTACTTTTTTTATAAATTATTTCTATTTAAATTATCTATTTTAATCAACCATTAATATAAGGGTAGATACTGTTATCTTTTTCATTAATAATAAAGTATTGTCTAAAAGCATGGCGGAGCATATTTGGCTCCTTTTTTTTTTTTTGCTAATGCTCCAGTCAGTTTAATTATACATATTCTCTGTTCAAATATTATTCACGCATTAGATTATTATCCAATAAAATTCTAAAAAGAATCTTCATATATCATGAGCTTCTATATTTTTATCAATAGTTATATCCTTATTAATGCTCAGTACAGTACATTTGTGTATGTACAACATCGAGCAATCGACTAAGCATGCAGAGTTAAATAATTCTACAACGCTACGACCAATATGACTATATATCGATCCATAAAACAATATCATATCTCGATTCTATCCATTTATTACAGGAAATATTCCAAGGGATTATAATTTGACTAAATTGTCATATATAATCCATTAGATCTCTCTCTTAGATTCTCAAGCACTTTCCTATACTTATCGCAATTTTTTTAATGTAGACGCTTCAGTCTAAAAATGTGTAAAATCCAATTACATTTCAATATTTACAATACGTGTTAGACACGCCACAATTTACATAATATAACTTGGTGTTCATTTGAAATCTATTTTTTTATTTTATTTTATCAAACTTCAAATTTTTCCATTCCAATCGACATCTGTATTGTCGATATTTTTGAACATTATAATATTACAAAAAATCACACATTATATTTTCCATTTACGCATTTTCTTGGTGTTGATATTGTTCATTCTTCCTTGGCGCATTAAATATTTTTATATTTAAGAAATAGAATATAATTTTATTTCTTTTTTTACATTTGAAAAATTTTATTCGAATTATATTAAATTAATATTAAGATTTCTTGAAAAATTCCAGTTCAGGTGAATTTTAATAATAAAATGAGATTTTTTATCGACTTTGTCCACTCCATTTAATTGTTGCATGAAAATTTCAATCATTTATATAATTAAATTTATCAACTGAAATATAAATCTCTGTAAAAATTTCAAGTTTGGGTCCCTGTATAAACAAGCTTCTTTGGCTTTGTTTAACTCTTCATTGATTTTTCTTTTTCTGTACTAAAATGATTGTTCTATAATATTGAAAAAGAATATGCGCAACGAGCTTTCATGTTTTAATATATGTATGAATACATTATTTGCACAAACTTTAGAAAGCGGAGGTGTATATATGGAGGAAAAGAAAAGGAAAGAAAAGGAAAGAAAAGGAAAGGAAAGGAAAGGAAAGAGAAGTTTTCGTACATCGTACATCATACATTAAGCTATACACATTTTTTTAATGTTGATGTTTGTTAATTTCATCCTAACTAGCGCCAAAGCAGCGAATCACACCTACGTAAATTATCATTCCATTTATTTCTATGTGTATGTGTATATATATAAATTTTTCGGTATGTATATTTGTAATGTGCGGCTATACGGTGAAATCGCATGTCTTTGAAATCTAAATTTTTACCAAAAAAGCCGATCATTTATTTATCATACGACTGTTGTATGATTTAAGTTATCATTCATTTTTAAAAATGTTCTTCATTTGTTAATATTATCATATTTTATATTTTCTTGCTAAAGCGAAAATTATCATTAACGATACACAAACACATGATGATTGAATTATCGAACACCAATCATCAATTATAAAAATAACCAAGCGAAAATTCGAGATGTATTTCGAAAAAAACACTTATTTTGCTAATTCCTCGCATCCTTTTTGCATTTTTTCCGGATTTCACTGGCCATGTTCCGTAACATAATGTGAATGTATATTTAATTATGACAACTTCGGTTACGTACTGTACAAATTCAATAGGATTGCCATCATCAGTCCCAAGATTATAATTACGGTGGGATCACATGATTACATGAGGATAGTTAAGTATCTATGATAATTTTAAATAAAAGTTTTGAATTTCATCGATCAGATAGAAGAAGCATTTTCATTAAGAATATGCACAGAAAATAAAAAATAAAATCAAACAAATCAAATCTTATCATGATCTTAATTATCAACTATCTCTTTTAAATATTGTAAAAGTCAATATTAACAATTCAGTATTTTCTTCTTTATCGTAGTACGTATAAATTTTAATTTTTATTAAATATGGAAATGAATTATAAATGTATTAAAATGACTAAAGTAGTGTCTTTGTAAGACTCATTGATTTACAAACTCTTAACGAAAATAAACATAACTAATTTTAAATGACCTACTTTAAGTAACTATTTTCCTCTTTTACCCAGAATAAACATATTCTCATCTAATGTAACACAATTAATAATAAAAGTTTTTTTTATATGCATTTCCACCAGTTTTGTTCAAAATACTTTTTAATCGATCATATTATTTTTGATAAAATGATATTAAATTGGCAGATACAGCGAAACTGAACATTTGTTTGGAAGCATAAATAGAATTCAACGATACAAAATATATTTGTAATGTTGAATAGTCAGTAATCGTACTGTTTCGCTTTTTTCGTTATAAAATAGAAGACAATTTATCGGCAGAGAGCTTAATAATCAGTCAATAGCTCGAAGTAAAGAAGGTCGCGCAGAACTTAACACCGTATTTCTTTTTCTCATGATTATTTTATGAAATATTACCGAAATGTCAGTCATGATGTAGAAACTACTCTCTTTTTCATAATTGTACAATATATATATGATATATGCTTTTAGCAATATAAAGAAGTATGTAATAAATTAAATGAAAGAAAACATATACCACAATTATTGAATGTCAGTTATCGTTCGAAATCCGACAGTGTATATGATTTTACCAAAATTTCATGACTT
>NW_006263535.1:177594-190681 GCF_000469605.1 Apis dorsata | reverse complement strand
TGATTATTATGAGTTTACTACAAATTCAAATTCTAGAATTTTTTCATTGTAATTGAATAAAGTATGCACTGTCTTATTCCGAATCATATCAATTGTTTACCAAGAATCTGGCGACCAACTCTTAATTATACTAATATTATATATTTATGTATTTCTGCATTCATTGAATTTGTACAAAGATTCAGTTGCTTAAACACACGTTCCGGCGTATGTGTTATGAGTATTATTTAATCAAAACAGTAATAGTAATGATTATTAAACTTTCTTGAATACTAATTAAGCACGAGGAGAGATCACAGAGAAAAAACCTGCTATCAATAAATTTCGAATAATCAATTTAATGCAAAAAAATATTTTAATGAAAATTTTAATATTCATTATAGCATAACAATGGGCCTGCCCTTTCCTAAAGTACATTATGAGTAGGTCCCATGACTCTTGGGATATTTGATAAATTAAGTGACAAGTAGTAATATAAAGGATAATATAACGATGACCATGTAAAATAATAAAGTACTACGAAATTTTAATTTAAGATAGCATCACTAAATGAAAAACATGTTTTAACAAATTTATAAATACACAAGTAGGCAGCCATCGTCGAGAGTGTTACAATTAGAAGCATATTCAACTACTGCAAATATTGGAATTTGGTGGAATGTAGCAAGTTCTTTCTTTTCCAATTGTTTTGGTATTAGATAACTCCTATTTACTGTATAAAATTAATCACAATAATAGACATAAATGATAATCATAAAATTATTAACAGATAAAAAAGATAAAAAACAATTCTAAATTATAATTTATAAGATACATTTTTAATAATTTTGCATCCTATAATATTAAATATTATAATATATTATAATATTATTATAAAATAATATTATACATATATATAATATTTTATATTGAATAATTTTTACTGTGCGTTTTTAGTGATAATACATTCATTATGCAAAAATAAAACAATATATATAAGATGAAAGAACCTGGCCATTGCTGATCATTATCTCTTGTTACACTCTCGACTTATAATTACGTCAGGATGGTAGAAGTATAGAGTTGAAGAATTTAAAGATAAAACGATAAAAAACATGATCACTTTTTAATTTGCAGCCATGGATGCTTCAGGCACTCTGCTGCTGTAGCTCGCGTACTCGGGTCAAACTCGAGCATCGGAGTTAGGAACTCTTCAAACTCGCGCGCTTCTCTTGGTGACCAGTCATATTTTTCTGTAAGCACCTCGTACAGTCCCCAAGGTTTTAATCCAGTAATTCGTTTCAATTCACCTTTCTTATTGAAATACATTTTTGAGTTTTTGCCAGAAAGAGCAATGTGTCTTGGTATTTCTCCAAGCAATTCAATAATGTGTGCTAAATGATCTTCATCTCTATAATAAAAAACAAAATATATTTTATATCATATTACAAATGAACAAATTTTTTTGAATAATTACAAAAAATGGTACTTTACCTGCAATAATAATTACCACTATGTGGCTCAAAAAGATAATCACCAGTTGCTAATTCAAATGCCATGCAGGCAGTTGACCATATATCTGCAGATGTATCATATCCAGATCCTAATAACACTTCTAATGATCTATATTGACGAGTTTGAATATCATCTGTAAATTTTTTATGGACCCAACATGCATTACCAAGATCTGCTATTTTCACTTCAACATCACATTCTACTAGGGCAGGATCTAAAGGAGCTACACATGCTCTTTTTAATTGTTTACTTTCAGGTGGATGTAAATTGCGGCCTATAAAAAAAAGTAAATATGAAATTAATATAATTATTTATATATACCAAAATTACTTTTTGAAAGATTACCTTCACTACATTCATCTGTATCTTCATGATCAGGTGAATGTATTGCTTCACCACAATTTTTTTCTACATCGCATGAATTTGCATTTTCCATCTTTTCTGATTGTTGAGGTATTTGATTTTCTATTTTTTCTTCAACCGTTAAACTATCTACACCATTTATATGCAATGAAGGTGCAGATGGTTCTGAAATGTCAGGTGAACCTTTACTTTCGGTATTATCATCTATACTTTCTGTGTTTATATCTTGATCTGGACTATTTGTTTCTAATTCTCCATTTGCTCTTGTGCTATTTGCAAGTTTATCTTGTTCTTCAAGTTCTTCTATTTGTTCCATTTGTTTCTTTAATAATTCATTTTGACGTTTTGCTTTCTTCTTAAGTTTTTTTTTCTTATTTTTTGACATTTTAGAATTAGGAGTGGGTTCTTGGAATTCCTTTGGTGCAGTTGAAATCAAAGATACTGGCAATTTCATTCCAAGTGAATGTAATTCTGTTGCTTCACAAGCTAATTTTCTTATATAAGCTTCATCAACACAAACAAGAACATTTTCAGGTTTAATATCTGTATGAATAATTTTACCTATAAAGAAAAACACAAAAATATTTTGTTAATAATTAATTTTTGTGATAATAATATTAAATATTTCAAATTTATTTCAAATTTATGTAAAATTAAAACTTATTAACAAAAATTAATATTATCTAATAAAATAATATTAATCAAATATATTTTTCAGTATAAAAATCTTACATTTATTATGTAGATAATCAAGACCTTCAAGAACTTGTCTAATGATACGTTTAACATTATTTCTTGGAATTCCTCTATAGTTAGATTTGATAATCAATTTAAGAAGATTATGTCCAAGAACTTCAAATACCATACAAACATGCAAACCATTAATGCCACTAATCTTGAAGTCATTGAGTAACTGGACGGTTTTATTACGCTTAGGATCACTAGGATCTGTATCACGTACATCTTTTAATAATTTAATTTCATCCAATGCAGTTTCAGTAAAATGAGATGCAGATTTGACCACTTTAAGTGCTACAAATCGTTTATCCTACAGAACATATTTTAAAACATAATATTTATAAATTTACTTTAAAAAATACATATCTTCTTCTTAATCAAATATATACCTGTAAATCCCAACAAAGCCAGACTGTTGAAAAATGACCCCAACCAAGCTTACGAGTTACATGATAGCGATTTAAGAATAAATCTCCTATTTTAACAGGATGATATCCTCCTTTGCAATAATCACTGCTGTCTTCTTGTTCTTCATCTTCACTACTGTATACTTCATCACCATCTTCCATTGTTTCGTTACTTGAGCTATGACATGGTTCCAATCTGTAAGTTTTAGTTAGGAAAAGGTAGGGAGCAAACACGAATTAGAAAATAAAAGACTATAAACTGTTTTCAAAAATTTTCATGGGATTAGCAAAACAGACAATTTATAAATTCTATTATTTCATAATAAAATGATATTAATAATACATTTTTAAAAAATATAGATATTATTTTTCATTAAAATATTCCATAATAAAATTGATCATTTTGCAATATAAAAAAAATTCGATAAGAAATTCCATACGAATACTTATTACATCGAAAAAATTATATAAATTCATAAACGAGAAACTGTCAACGAGAAGAATACTAAATTAATAAAATAAAATGACAATGATATTTGAATACCTATTTCCATTATCACTGGAATATGGTCTTTGTGCAGAAGCATCCTGATAGAAACTCGATCCTTGTCCTTGTTGAGTAGTCGATGCCTTTGAACATTGAGCTCCTGATGTTTCTGATTCATCTTGAATATTTGCTTTTCCTTTTCGTTTGCTTGGCTTGTGCCTTTTTTTTTTGGCCTGAATCGCTAGGACCCGCCTGTTCACGTCTGTCTTTGCACTCATACCGTTCCGTGCGCCTCGATTCGTCGGGCCGCTTTCCTCTTTCTTCACACTTCCCACACTTCCGTTTTTACTTCCTTTTGTAATTTTTTCCTATATGTTTTAATGGAGGCACTTACACCCGTTACCGTTTCCCCGGGTTTACGAACGATATAATACAGTTTATTATCGTTTCATTTCTGCGCTATGCCGCGCACTTCGGTCGGCGGTTGTTTGAGTATGGCCGCCCCCGCCGTCACCGTGTCCTCGTCTCTCGTTTCGAGTAAAGCAGGTGTCGTTCTACAGGTCGTCAATATTGTATTTATCAATGCACTTCCACCTTCTACTTAAATTGCCTGTTACATCGGCAATACACTCGCACTAAAATTTTTCTTCTCTGATTTAGTCGCGATCTTGTACTTCTGCCTTCGTTAATAATTAGTACTCAATAGTTCCTTTTCTATGCCGTGGTAGCAGACGAGGCTCAAATTCGCTAAGTCTTTAAATAATTATTTTATAGTTTCAGATGCTTTTGATAAGTCTTCTTAAAATCTCTATACTGTTCTTTAATGAAATTCATAGAATATTTTATACTTAGCTTAAGTTTCTCGTGAAAGAACATCATATACATTTTAATAATCAATTGCAGCACAACCAATCGGAAAAGTGTATGTTATCTAATTAATTATATAATGTAACAAATACAAATACTGTACAGAAATAATTTATTGAAAATATTATCTATATTATCTATACTTAAATTAATCGTTTAATATTTATTTAAAAATGATTTTATCAATATTTTTAATTTATTCATTATAACCAATTATTTTTTTATATTTTATATAAAATTATTGTTATATAAAAAAATATTATTTCTATATATAAAAGAAAATAAATAACTTTTAATAACAACCATGAACAATAAAATTTAAATAAGAAATATTTCATAATAATCATATGATAACTAAGCAATTTGTTAGAAGATGGCAATACTATATACTTGATTCATTATATCTAAAAGTTTCATCAACTATATATGACATATTTTTGGTTATAACCAAAAAATATTTTTGTGGGTGACGTTTGATCTTAGAATCTTTTTAGATTATTCAACGCATGATTTGATTTGTTACTTGATATTTATATGTTTTACATACTATATTAAAAAAATATTAATAAAATGGATACGATATTTCATGAAAAGGTAAATAATAATATGCGTGAGTATTTAATGATTTTTTAAATATAAATTATTTCAATGGAAAAGTTTGTTACAGCAAGAAGGATTTTTATGCGCACAACATTGTTTAAATGCACTTTTACAAGGTCCATATTATAATGCTGTAGATCTTGCTAGTTTAGGTCATCAAATGGATGAAGAAGAAAGGATAAGAATGGCAGAATCTGGTGTTGACAGTGAAGATTATAAACTTTTTCTAGAGGTGAATCTGTGCATTGTAACTATTTTTATATTATTTATAGTGTATTGCAGAATATAAAAAAAAGATTTTAAATATTTTATTATATATATTTATTTATTTTATTTGAAATATTAATTATTATACTAATATCGTTATATGTGGTAAAGGGCATTAATTATTTTGCTTAGCAACCATCAGGAAACATGGATGACAGTGGCTACTTCTCAGTTCAAGTAATTAGTAGTGCATTAAAAGTTTGGGGATTAGAATTAATTCCATATAATAGTACAGAATCTGCAGCTATAATGGCACAGAATGATCCTTTGTATGTTATTCAATTTTTTTCATTTAAACAATTTTTATTTGAATTCGAAATATTCATAAAGTATACTTATCTTGCATTAATATTAAATAATAAAATTGAAAAATGAATACATTATATGATAAAAAATAAAATTATTTTATGTATAAATCATGTATTAAAATATAGTCATATTTTATAATATATATAATTTTTAGACAGATGAAAGCATATATTTGTAATTACAAAGGTCATTGGTTTACTATAAGAAAGATTGGAAAGCAATGGTTTAATTTAAATTCAGTATTAAGTGGACCAGAACTTATATCGGATACTTATCTTTCTATGTATTTAGCTCAGTTATTACAAGAAGGTAATATTTAGTGAAATATAATAAAGAATAAAATTATAGATACAAAATTATATATTTTTATAGGTTATTCTATTTTTATTGTTATTGGTGCACTTCCACAATGTCCTGCAGATGATATTCTTATGAAAAATCCAATAGAACCTATGTCAAAAGGACAAACGTCATTAAAAACAAAAACAAAAGGTTATTATCTGAATTAAGTAAAACTTTAAATATAATATTTTTTCTCTCCATTGAAGATTTTATTGTAATCATATATTTTTTTTTAAAATAAGACTGGTTTTAAATAAGTTTGGTTTTACAGGTATAAGTAATAATGTAATATCAAATACATTTACCAGAGCATTATCTAGTAAAGAAAAAGTATCAACAAATAAACTACAAGAAAAGATAATTCCCATAAAAATTGAAAAAAATGATGAAGAAGATGATGAAAATGCAGAATTACAAAGGGCACTTCAATTAAGTTTTGAAGAGAATAAAAGAAATGATGTAGATAAATATCTTAAATTAAGTTTGGATTTTCATGATTACAATAAAAAAACATGTGGGACTGATGACATAGATGAGGATGATGATTTAAGAAGAGCTCTTCAATTAAGTTTAGAATGTGCTACAGCTCCATCAACACCAGAATCTGAAGATTTACATTGGCATCAATTAAATCATTTTGGTACATATTCAAGGACATCAAATGGAGAAACTTCACAAAAATTGAATATTTAATAATATGTGCAAGAATATTTTTAATATTATTATTAAAATAAATTTTATTTGTAAATTATAAATAATTAGTTACTTTGTGTGTAGTATGAATAAGTATTTCAAAAATAAATGTATAAATAAAAGATCTGTACATGTTATAAATTTTAAAATGCATTAGTTTATTTTACCAATCATAAAACTTGTTATTAAAAGAGTATTTATATCTTATATTTATATCTTAATTAAATACTAAAAATTTTTTACTTTTGGTACTTTTAACAAAATATTAAAATTGACAGTTTTTTGAACGCACTTTAATATCATTGGTTTAAATTTTTCCGGAACATTACTCAAAAACGTTATGTTAAGAACACACTTTTATTTTTATGTGTATTTTATTTCTATAATCAAATAAATATTTATTCTTTGTCAAATTTATTAACTTTCAAATATAAATTTATGATTTTTATATATTTATAATAGGACATGCAAATAATTGTTTTTGCGACAATATTACCAGATGGCTATGAACCCAAATTTTTAACTGTAGTCACTCTGTAGTTGCTCCTGTTTTGTATGTGAATACTGAATGTTGACATTCAACATGGCGGCATGTCGTCAGTGCTGTGCTGTGTCGTGGTGAGTTTTATAAATCTTTTTAAAGTTATTCGATTACGAGCTTTACAATGAAACATTCATAATGATTATAATTATTTCTTTCTTGACACTTATATTCATATTTTATAAGTATAGAAAATTTCAGTAAATCTTTATGATATGTAAAGAAACGAGTGACCTCATAAAAAATTAGAATCTCGTAACTGGCGAGCATGTACAATATTTCGGATTTTTGTTTGACTATATCTTGTAAAAGTTATCAGTATTTTAAATTCAAACTTACTTTTATGATGTTTCGTTAAGCAAAATATATGTTTATTTACTTTTGAGAAATTTATAATACTTATATTGTTAGATATATTTCAAACATTTTCATGTAGGTATCCAACTATTATATTCCATTTACAGCAAAATTCGAAAATAATGATTTAAACAACAAATTGATGATAAAGATGTTTTTATTATTTGTAAAATATTAATAAGTGAAACTTTGAATATAAATAAAATCTCAAGAAATAAATAAAAAACATTGAAAGAACTGTACCAGTTGGAGCATAAAAAGTCAATGTCAAATTAGTAGTCAATTATTGTCAATATCTTATTTATCTTATGTATAACCATAAATAGGATATAATAAATATATTATAGATTTCTATATATAATTGTATATTATTATAATATGAAAAGAAAAATATATAATAACCTATATATACAAGAGATATTTTTTTCATCTCTGTTAAAAGCTTATTTTTTTAGTTTATTCAAAATAGAACTTTTATTTTCAATGCATCCATAATAATATCCATAATATAATAGAATTATATTAATAAAAATTTATCAAAATTAGTAAATTAGTATGATAAAATAAATTTTTTTTTTCAATATAAAATATAAATTATAACTACAATTTATAAATTTTGATATGTGTATATATATGTCTATGAATATATATAGATATATAAAATGCATAATATCTTATTTAAAATATATAAACTTTGATTTACATTTAAATTTTAACATTTTAACATTTACATTTAAACAATATTATTTGTTTTTTTATTTTAGCAAAATATTTTATTTAAATATAATCATATAATTAACTATTATTATTATAAATACATCTTAAATAATAAAAAAATGAAATATTTATTTATGATATCATTATTAAAATCTTTTTTTATAGTAAAGCTCATAATCTTATTAAAATATATTATTATTTTTTTAATATTTAATTATATTAATATGACAAAATATTTTTTATTTCAGCTTGTGTAATTGTTAGTTTAGGACACTTTTGAAACCAAGGCTCACTGTAAATTCCATAATTAAATGCTGAAGAAAGAAACGCTAACATAGAAATATTGGAACAACACAATCACACTCAGCACGCATTGAAGACATCTGAGGATTTCAAGTCAACATTTATCTTTTAAATCTCCTATGTTTTTTGATTTACTCCTTTTATAAAGGATGACTGCTGTTTAAAAGGAACACAGTTATTCTAGTGTACGCTATATTGAGTAAATATCAAACAGTTGTTATAACACGTGCATACGTATGTGGAAAGTATCAATGGTCTATGATGTGCTAAGAATTTTGTACTTGTATTAATTCATAAATCAACATTAACTATATTGTTCATTTGTATATTGTGTACACAAGCTTTGTGAGAAAGAGTTAGGTGAGCTATAAAGTGACCGTGATTGTGATTGCGGCTGAGATTGTGCTGCTCTTGACTAATAAAACATTTGTATTTGTATTTAAAGAGTGCCAATTTTGCACAGAGTTGCCTGGGTACTCTTTTATAAATAATTTATGACAAACGTCAAAATATTTTCAAATCCTTCCTTCCACTTCTTGGTCACAAAGAAGCCTGCATTTCTGCAGCATTTTTAAGAGCCTCTCTTCCTCTGTATTAAGTTCTTGTAACATTATAATAGTGAATGAAGATATAAGGTACCAAGAACCATTCTGTGATATCTATGTTAACACTTAAATAATTGAAAAGACTAAAAATTTCTAAATATAAGTATATATATATATATATATATATAAATATATATATATTGTGGTGAAACAGAAGTGAACATAAAAAAGAAATTAAGTAATTATTTCAAGAAAAGAGCAAAACTTATACGTAAAGATTACATTTAAAATTGTGCAAATTTGAGACAATGTCCAACAATCCTCAGTGGAAAACGTTCCAGCCGCCAATCATGAACTCTGACCCTGCAATACTTGATTACAAGTCTATGACTATACCAAGTCCTAAAGTTATAACAGGATCACATCAACCAACAACTAATATCTACAGAAATGGTACCAATTATAGTGGAGATCATTATATGATGGATTCACCTCCTGGAAATGGAAAAAACACAATACAATATGCTGGTTATCCCAACACTAAGATGTCACGTAATGAAGTTACCAGATTTCCTTTTGGAACATTTACAGGAATGGAAGGAAGCACTGGTTATACAGAAGAGTCAACAACAAATAACTCCACTTATCAGGATCAATCTGAAAACCAAGGAACTCGAGAAACTGGAATAATTGAAAAATTATTGGTGAAAATTTTATTTTATTTTTAATATTCATTTTATTATGTACAAAATTGCAATTTTTATTTTTTTCTAGCATTCATATGGATTTATACAATGCTGTGAAAGACAAGCAAGGTTGTTCTTTCATTTTAGCCAATTTAGTGGTAACATAGAACATTTAAAAATTGGAGATCCTGTTGAATTTGAAATGACTTATGATCGTCGGACAGGCAAACCTATTGCTAGTACTGTTAGTAAGATTGCTCCAGAAGTGGTTAGTATATTATTAATATATTTATATAAAATGCCAGAATAATCTAAAGTTGTATAACCAAAATATTCAAACATATAAAATACTAATATATATAAAATTTTATAATATAGGTGCTAAGTGAAGAAAGAGTTACTGGAAATGTAACAACAGAATTGCATACAAGTGGTGATACACAAGGTCGTATTAGTTATGAAAATCGTGGAGAATGTTTTTTTCTGCCATATACAAAAGATGATGTTGAAGGAAATGTTACTTTGCGTGCTGGTGATAAAGTGTCATTTCAAATTGCTACTAATCAACGGTAAATAATTTATTAAATAATTTATTTAAATATTATATTATTTATTTAATAATATTTAATAATAAATTTAAAATATTATTACTTATTACAATATATATATATTGTATATAATATCACATCAGGTAAAATTATTATAATACTGCATTTTAATTACAGAGGAAATTTAGGTGCATGTCATGTAAGATTGGAAAATCCAGTACATCCAGTTCGCTATCGTGGAGTTGTATGCTCAATGAAAGAAAATTTCGGCTTCATTGAACGTGCTGACGTAGTAAAAGAGATTTTCTTTCACTTTAGTGAAGCTAAGTCTATGAAAGAAGAACTTAGACTGGGAGATGATGTAGAATTTATAATACAAACTCGAAATGTAAATATTTTTATTCTTTATTGTATATAAACAATTGTTAAACAACAATATTAATTCTTTGCATAAATTTAATTAATTATTAATTATTAATATTTTAAGGGAAAAGAAGTAGCTTGTAATATTACTAAGCTACCACCTGGGTCAATAGTCTTTGAAGAAGTTAGTAATAAAATAGTAACAGGACAAGTACTGAAACCTCTGGAAAGGGGTACTGCAGCTCGTCATCAAAATGATCCTTTACCTGGAAGAATTCGATATAGAGATACAGAACATTCTTCAGATACAGTTGAAATTCCTTTTGGTGACAAGGATCAAAAAGGAGATTTTACTCTTAGGTTTTATACTTATAAATTATTTTTATTTATTTCTATTTTTCATTTATTTAATTATGACTTAATATGATTTTTAGACATGGGGACTGGGTCAAATTTCGTATTGCTACAGATACTAGAGATCAACTCAAGAGAGCTACTGAAATATTATTATTACCTGAATCTTTTAATGTATCCGGTGAAAAACGAGAACAAGGCATTATAGCTGCACTAAAAGATGGATTTGGTTTTATTCGTTGTGTAGATCGAGATACACGACTTTTCTTTCATTTTAATGAAGTTTTGGATGTTGATAGAGAAATTAGTGTAGGGGATGAAGTTGAATTCACAGTAATTCAAGTAAGAACAATGCATCTAGAATTTATTTTATTTCTTTTAAGTATATTTTAATTAAATTTTTGTATTAGGATCCTTCTTCCTCATTTTCAAACAATCGACAAAGTGCAATTAGATTAAAGCACTTACCGGCTGGTACAGTTCAATTTGAAACAATTATAGAAAAAGATTTATTGGGTACTATAATTCAGAGTATAAATGGCGTTGTGCCTGGTCTAATTGGATACACAAAAGAAAATCAACAAAAAAGTGTCATTTTCTTTAGTAAAGATTGTGATCCTAAGAATATCCCAAGACTTGGTGATAAGGTACATTAATATATATATACATATATGCAATATTATGATTTTATTAATACATTTTTTAAAAGTATTGGTATTTTAGGTTCAATTTAGTATCTGTCAAGTAAAACGGAATAAAGAACTTGTTGCTGTCGACATATCTCTAATGAACTCTTCCGGTGAAAAAACTCAAAATGGCAACAAAAAACTAAATGGACAAATTTGTCAAGGTTTTATTGCTGCACTTAAAGATGGATTTGGTTTTATTGAAACTGTAAATCATGATAAAGAAATATTTTTTCACTTCAGGTGAATAATTTAAATATATTTAAGAATATTATATTTTGAATATCTTTTATAATAATATTTGTATTTTTTAGCAATTTTGAAGGGGATGTTAATGCTTTAGAAGTAGGAGCTGATATTGAATGTACAATCAGTTCTGGAAATGGTAGAGGTAATGGTGGTTGTGTAGCTGCGGATTACGTTAAATTGGTACCTCGTGGAAGTATTCCTAGGCCAACACCAGTTAGTGAAGTGCTTGATGGAACAGTTATCAGACCTTTACGAAGTGCAAATCCTGACCAGGCAGAGTATGCTGGCTTAATAAAAATAAATGCTACTAATGAAGATGAAGATACTCCGGAATATGAATTCAGAATTATGGGACTTGTCAATAAACGTGAGCTGTTACAAGCTGGTGATCCTGTACAATTACAGGTGGATTCAGCAGGTCATGCTTGTAATATCGTAGCAGTTAGAAAAAAAAGAAGAGCAACAGTTGATGCAGTAAAAGGCCCTTTTGGTTTTCTTGCATATGAAGTTGATGAGGGTAAGAAATTATTTTTCCACATGAGTGAAGTTCGAGATCATGCAATACTTCAACCAGGAGATCAGGTTGAATTCGTTTTAATTACGAATCAGCGTACTGGTAAATCATCTGCATGCAATGTAACACGATTAAGGTGAATTTTCTATAATATTATATTTACATGTTTTGTTATACTATTAATATTAATTCTCATATTTTTTCTCTTTATTGTATAGTGATGCTGTTCAACAACGACCCGAACGTTTAATCAGTCGATTGCGCACTACATCTTTGGAAGATACAGGTCCTAAATTAACTATAGTTAGGCAACCAAGAGGGCCAGATGGCACACGTGGATTTAGTCAAGAAAGATCACAGCATACTCCTGGTGCTATCCAAGAGTAATGTTGTATTGAAAGGATTATTGCTTATCCAAATTGTAATCTACATTACTTGTTTTTAGTCCATACACTTCGGTACCGAGATTATTATTATTATAAGCATCGTAAACATTTGCCAAATTGAGACTAATGTGACAACAATAATAACATTGATAATCGATTGGATCATGATCTTGTTGAGAAAAAAAATATAAACTAAAAAAACAACGAGTCATTTTATCATCTTATAAAATATGAAGATAATCAGGAAGGCAGTTTGTCTGAACTACTTCAA
>NW_006263535.1:173389-177444 GCF_000469605.1 Apis dorsata | reverse complement strand
TTTTTTTTTTTTTTTTTTTTTTTTTTTTTTTTTTTTTTTTTTAACATGTAATAGACTTTTACATAATTATAAACAATGATTATGAAATATTATTAGAACTTCTAATTATTACACATTTTCTTTCCAATAAAAATTGTAAAAATGTTTCATCATTCAAATAATTTAACATTGAACTGTTTGACAATCTGCCTGTTTGTAATGTTCAAAGATAATGTCCCGTCTATCTTTATAAAAATATACGTACATGTTGATAAAATCTTTATTTATATTATTTTATTTAGAATATTTGTTTTACCCGCAACATATATCGCAATCAGTTTAAATAACGTATAATAGTAAAAAAATCAGTGTCATATGCACTACAGCATATATGATAACATTGATTGGCCATATAATCAAAAAAGAAAAAAACTGCATTCATATTATTTACTGAAATTTATGAATTTTATAGTCCAAGAAACAGACATGTGTTCTACTATATAAATTATTGTAACGTGTTACTCTGTTGAGAAAATGTCTATGAATTTGTAAAAAGTTACAACTGGCCAATTGTTTGTCCTAGATAATATATAACATATAAATATATATACATGTCGTTAAGTTCCTGATGCAGTCTCGTGTTAAAATATAAAATCAAATTAGTATTATGGATTCAGTCGATATATACAAGAAAATTATAAGAAGTACTTATGTGAAAAGTAAAAAAAAATTGCATTTTATAAGTTTTGCCATCAAAAACAACAAGCGAGGTACACGTGGCATTATAGAAAATAGATGAAAGAAATAAAGTAATGATGTGCATTAATGCAAGTACGATACAAACTAAATGTTTGTTCGAAAATTCATGGATCCAACACATCATGTGCATACATATTGTAAAATTATTGATGAATAAACAGTGAAAATATCAAAGATATTTCTTTTCTATGAATCTCAGAGATTTTAAAAACATAAAAAATTGAAATTTTTATAGATTATAATTTTTTTTTAAGAATTATTATTTATATTTTTTTAATTTTTAATAACACAAGAAAAATTATATATACAATATATTTATTATGTATGTACAAAGATGTGTAAATTTTTGCAAAATATGTTTATTTTTTGTACTTAACATGCTAAATGTATTTAATAGATTAAAAAAAGGCAAGTTGAATTAGATCACAACACATTCATAAGGAAAGAGTCCTCGGAAACGTTGATTATTTGGACCTGGACAAGCTGCAAAATATATAATTTTATTTAAAAGATATTTCAATATTTTTTATTTATTATACTTATTAAATTTTGTCATGATATATTTTATTATAATAATATATCTTTAAATAATTAAAAATTCGTATGTTTAAATAATTAAAAGTTGAGTAAAATGTTTTTTATCATTTCAAATTACCAATTTATATGAAACATGAAACATGCGCGAATGCAAAATTTATAATTTAATTTTTTAATGATAAAAATTACTAACGTTTATCACAGTGTGATCCATAATAACCAGTTCCTTCACAGCGACATTTAAATCCAGGTTCTGATGATATTTGTAAGCATGATCCTCCATTTAAACAAGGTTTCGTTCGATAACATATATCACTACGCTTACCTAAAAAAAAAATAATTATTTGAATCTTTTAATATTGAATTTTTAAATCAATATTGAATATTTTTACTTTTTTAAATATTTATGGAAAAAATATCTATGAATAATAACATTTAATATTATGGCTGAAATTAGCAGGTAAGTTGTTACCTCTTAACGCTTCTTTGCAATCTTCGTTACTATTATATCTGTATTCAGAAGAACAACCATAACCGCATCTGCATTGTGCATTATAGATACGACATCCATATTGCATTTGATCCAAATCACAAGCATTAGTTTTTGATAGTATGTCTATTATTATAATTAAGATAAAATATTTTAATGATATAATTCGTAATAGTTAAATTATAATTATGTATTTTTAATTCATAAATATTAATACATCGTAATTTATCAATTAAAATAATTAATTTTTTTAATCACTTATTTTTATTTTTTTATTAAAAAATATAATATATTATTTAACAGAATATTTTCATATTTAATTTTACTTCTAGATAAATTTTATTTAAAATTTTATCATGAGATTAAATGATAATATTATAATAAGAATATTCTTCTATCAATAGATGATAAATAAAATTTCGAAATCGTTATGAAATCATTATATATATATAAAATAGTATATAACAAAATTTAATATAATAAATCTAAAATGAAGAATTTAGAAATGAAAAAGAATGTATTTATTAAAATTAAGTAATAAAATTAATATTTAAACACAATTCTGCATTTTATCTTTTTTTATAACAATATTTTTTTCATGAATGTTGTCTATTTACAGTGAATGTATCTGCAGTTTATTTACCCTGAAAAGATAATATAATGAAGGAGAATACTGGAGGCAATTATATTTACTATTGAATGTGTTCATTACATTTTCTACTTGACTGAATTAATAAATATTTAACAAGATAAAATATATTTGTTCAAATTGATTTTGTAATATGCAAATTATTATTTTTATTATAGTTTTTTAAATGAATTATTATTTGAAAAGAATCTTTCTTATTTGTAATTAATAAAAAAAAATTATTAATTATAAATTTTGTAAAGTACAATAAGTAGGAGGAAATGTAGAATCATCAAAAGTATATTTCATTATCGTGATACATTATCTGTTTACTCGGTGAATGAACCGAGATGTTTCCTTTAACGGAACAGTTGCATTTATTTTATTAAGTAAATTACTATCATTTAACTTAATGTCTTTTAAGAAAAATACAAGAAATAGAGCACTATGTAAAAATAACTTTTCCATAATCTTGAAATAAAATTTTTAACATTTAGAAATGCTAAAATCTTTTAATATATTTATTATTATTATATTTCTTAATTATTTTATATAATTAAGAAAAGGTATAAAAACAAAGTTTTTTAATGTAATATAGTGATTAAATTTGAAGACGAATAAATTTATAAGATCGAGAAATCAATATTTATGTTAATGTAATTTTTATAATATATGATCAATCTAATAAGTTATAAAGAAGTAAAATGTTTATAATTAAATATTATTTTATAAATATAATATTCTCTTGCATATTTTTGTAAATTATCTTATGTTATATTGAGGAACGTAATATATTCATACCTATAATAAGTAGCAGAATTATTGGTATTGTCAATTTTGATAGCATGATCAGCCTAAAGCTTATGCAAAATCCGGGGGAGAATTATACCGATAACGATCCAAATAATTGGAGATTTTTGAAAACAGAGATTGTCGATCAACGCCTATGAATAAACTATTGCTTGAATTCTGGGGTTAAAGATCGTTTGTTAAAAGGAGGGTTCTTTACACATTCACTATCGCGAGGATAAAATTCGTGCTCTAGTACAGCTTCTTTCTGTCAACTAGCAACTAAACTCGCTGAACGCGTCGACTGAACTGATTAGCCAACTCCAAGCAGCTAGAGACTTTTTAATTATTGCTTTACGACTATTAATTAAATGCGGACTAATGCGTTTAATTACCTCTTAGACACTATTGGACTAAGAAAATGGGGTGTAAAATTAATAAGTAATTTATATTGATATATTGATTCTTTGCAATTTATGTAAATTTGTACAGATTTGTAATTTCATTCATTTCATTCATTTAATATTAATTATTATTTTTTTCAATAATTTTTATCTCGTTAGTTTTGAATTTATTAATTTTATATTGTAATTATTTTATTATTAATGTCATATGTATTTATATTATTTTAAATAAAAAATAATAGATCGTTATATGTCAGATTATGAAATATTATATTTTTCAATTTAGATTAGGCATATTATGTCTTGCTAATATTGCTAATATTGCTAATATTTTTGTCTGTCTTGCTAATATTGCTAATATTTTTCCAAATAAACGATTAACAGAAAATTAAATATTTAATTAATTATTATTATTATATAGTTTTTAATTTTTTTAATTAATTTAACTTTCTTTTTTTCATTGTTTTTT
>NW_006263535.1:168218-173148 GCF_000469605.1 Apis dorsata | reverse complement strand
TATATATATATATATATATATATTTCTGTAACAATACTAAAATAAATATTAATTTTTTATTAATTTAGGATATAAATAATAATGTTGGATAGTTAAGGAAATATATTATCGCACTTACAATTCGATAACATTTGACACGAATAGCTATAATTCCGGAAGTAGATGCAGTTTACACCGCGAAACGCGCATAATTTATTTGTACAATATTCTTATAGAAACATTTATTTACAAGATAAGAATATTTAGTTTTAAAAATGTAAATATAAATTTGTTTCATTTTATGTAGATAAACGTAGATTACAATATCAAAATCAAGAATTTCGATCAAGACAATTAATTAGAATAATAATTTATTATAAAAAAATATCTCTCTTTCTTTTTTCTCTCATGATCTCTTGATTCTCTCATGATCTCTTGATTCTTGGATTATAAACATTTTGAAGTTTCATTTACAATATGTATAACTAAATATAATTAAGTACATTTGAGTTTTAGTATAGAGAATATTTCACAGACTTTACATATATCTAAAGTTTCAATATGATTTCATTAATATATGTATATTTGATAATTTGCATATAATTCATTATATTACCAAATTTCTCAATTATTTATATTCTAAAAAAAAAAATTTATATAAAATATCATTTTATATTAATATAAAAATATTAAAATAATAATTGTTAGTACCTTACATGAATGTTTGATCATGTTGTTCATGAATCATTGCTCTTCTAGACTGAACCATATTAGTTTGTCTATTATACAATTCTCGTACCAAATTGTCCTTTTCTTGTTCAAGTATTGCTATCCGTTGATTTTTTTTAGTGACTTCCTATTTTTATAAATAAAAAAATTATATAATTACATGAATTACAATTACACATGTTTATTTATTTAATTTACTTCTGTTAATCTATGATTTTGTTGTTTTAATTTAGATAATATATCTTGTTGAAGTTGACTTGATGTAGGAGTACTAAGAAAAGCAAGATTCATGTGAAGAGGAAGTCCACCACGTTCCCAACTACTTATTAATGCAGCTAAATGTCTATTAACTTCTAATACTCGAGCACGTTGTAATTCCAAACGTTCTTGTTGAGCTTCTGTCCATTGTTCCTAAATAAATATATATATATATATACACACGCGCGCGCGCGCATTCACACATACACATATGTATATATGTTAACATAAAATATTTTAAATAATTTTACAAAGTTAAAAAGAAATTTAATACCACGTGAGATCCCATTCGCCCAAGATGTTTGATTTTTTCTTGAGTAGAAGAAATTTGTTTCAAATACCATTCTCTAGCTTTATCAACTGCAGCTAGTCCTTGAAGTAATACATCTTTTTCTTGTTCAATCTGTTTCATTCTTTTCATCTAAAAAAAAAATTATCAAATAGCTATTATTATAAAAAATTAAAATACAGGCTTCCCAACTATGTATTCTATTATAAAGTAATATAAGTATTATGTCCTAAACAAAATATTTAGTATAAATTATTATCTTTATCTACATGTTAATAATCACTAAATTTCATGCATACCCAAAACCAATCACCAATCGTTAGTTGGGAATCCTAGAGAAGAATTTCTTTACCATATTGTAATCAATACCATTCTGCAACGTGTGACGTCTAGGTTCTCTGCGTCTATTTAATGGTTTTTTAGGCTGTAAAATAACTTGATTATTTTGTAAATCAACAGCTTTACCATCTCCTAATACTCTAGTTGGTCTTAATAATGTTCTAGTATCAGATCTATAATTCATTGGTAATTGTCTTTTTTCTATAGTTTTCTCATCATTCATTAATAAACTCATTTGCCAATTTTGTAATACAGTTCGAATTTCAGATTTATCAAAATTTCTATCTGAATTAATAGTTCTGGTTTCTAATGCAATACCCATTCTTGGAGGTTTTGGAGGTCCATATGTCTTATTTAATTTTAATTCAGGTGCAGTTCTATTATCCATTAATTCTATTTGTGCATTTGCATCTTTTCGACTTGCTAATAATTGAGGCATGCTTAAAGTACGTTGTTGAGATATAACATTATTTGGTCTAATAGTTGCTGTATTTGAAGATGTCCATGTTGTTTTATTTTGATTATCAGGTATTAATATTGGAGCAGAAGGTGGTCTATTTGGTTGACCATCATGTTTTTTAGAATCAGTCTCAGTTTGAATTTGTAATAAACATATCTTAAGTCCCATACAAAACCTTTCAAAAGATAATAATCCATTAGATGGAGTAACTTTCTTAAGACTATCCAAAACTCCTTTTGGAAGACCTTGTGTTCCATCATCTTGCCATCTGCCTTCAATATCAGAAAACTTGACAAAACCAGTATTTTGGTCATCCATTATATCAAAAAGTGTACGCATAGCAGTCACAAAATGTTTTGGTAATCCATCCGCGCCCGAAGTTTGTATTTGCGCCATATTCATATACAAATGTATTTAAAATATAATTATATTAAGAAAACATGTATTCATTTAAATATTTCAAAATTGAACATTACCTTTCAGGTAATGGAAGATATATCATTGTTTCTTTTAAGAAATGTTTCTTTAATTAATCATTTCCTTAATTAAATATTATTTCAGTTAAGTAAATATTCATCTAATAGATATTTTTTTCTTTATTCGTCATGTATAATATTAAAACATATTGTCAAATTATTAGCAGAATTATTCGTATCAAATATAAATAAACTTAATATTTTCTGAATTCATTTTTCTTTTATTTTATTAATAAAATTTTTGTTAACCTCTTTAAAACTTATATATGGAATTAAATATGAATGTAATACAAGAAACAGGTGTGTCGAAATACAAATCAATCTATAGTCCGTCCAAAGAAACAAGTCATCAAGTAAACAAATAAAATCACATAAAAATTTTTTTAAAAATTACTATTGGTTAATTATTATTTGATGATCTATTGATATAAGAATCATATATTCGTATGTTATATAGATTTTTAATAAATTTAGATTTTTATTTTTAAATGCATCTTGACAATTTCAAGTATAAGTATTATATTTTAAATAAATAAAAAATATTTTTAAAATAATTTATATAATAATATTCAATGTTCATTTTAAAAAATATTAATTAATTATAACTTTATGATAAAAAGTGTGAATTTACATATTAATTTATATTTAAATAAAATTGTTTAATAAATATATAATTAATCAAATTTAAAACATTTTAATTTAATAATATTTATGAAATTAAAACATTATATTTGAATATTTATTAGATAATAACAAATTTAAATTTAAATCGAATTGCATTAAATAACTATTTTAAATTAAAATTTTTCATTTTAAAATTAAACTTCGCGCTTTAATCATAAACACATATTTTTTTAATTAAGGCATATTCACATATTATGTAAAGGCATATTCACAACCCATTCAAAAAATCGTAAATATAAAGCAGTGAAGCGTATCTCTAACATTATAATAATAAAGTTTAGATGGCAGTAAATGAGCATATATGAAAATAGTATTAAATTTCCATACTAGTAGTAAACTATATACACTTAGACTAACGTAGATCAGCCAGTTTCAGACTTTTGTCTGTGGCGCGAGACAGTAAGGCTATGGGAACGGAGAACTTCGTGGGAGAAGTTTGTTCTCGCGGATGAGTTGTTCAAGATAGTGGTGGCGTGCGCGAGCACCCGCCATATATCCAAGAAGTCACGATAAAGTCCCCGGTTGTAAAAAATACTTACGATCTTGTGTTGAGATTTGCAAATCTTTAGCAAGGTTTAACCGGGGAAATATCGGTGGAGTGTATCACATTTAAAGTCCACGGCGTGAGATCTTAAACAGTGAACGGAGAATTGATAATGTGTTTTTCATGGCGATCAGTTCATTAAGGAGATATATGCTATCACCAATGTACGAAATACGAGAAAGGTGAAGGAAGTGCTCGCCAGACCTGACCTACCCAAGAGAAATACCACGAAACGTAGCTTCTTATATATATACACACACACAGTGCGTCACCGCCCATATGTGATGTGTTTCGTGCGTTCGAACGAATGAGTAATCATGTACTGTCAAGACAAGGGCTCGACCACCTCCAAGAGCAAAGAGGGTAAGTTGATGTCTGCGAGATAACTATCACACAAATAATTCCTTCGTGTGTCTTTCTTTCTTTTTCATTTTTCTGCAACATTAGACTGTATCCTCGATGCTCATATACTGCTTTCCATTTTTATCTTTTTTCATTTGGATTTTTGTCTTTCTGTTTTGCACATGTGGATTCGGTAAAACACGACTAAGTAGACTGAATAGAGTGTCAAAAGTTTCTCGATTGTGCGGGTGGATTGTTAGTCTGATGGAGAAAGATAAAATGACAGGCCAAGAGAGTGCGGTAAAGAGGGAGACTAGGAGAGTGTCGTTTACAAATCAAAGGGGTGGGGGACGAACAGTATGTATTTCGAAGAGAGAAACGGATCATGTACATTCTTGGCAAATCTTTTTATCGAACTTCAGACGCATAGACGAGTTTATCAGATGTGAGATTGCATCAAAGTTGTGCATCATCACTTTTAGTGCCGCGAATATTGCAATACTTTTTGTTGCCGCGAAAACGTCATTCGTAAATCACGACAGATGCGTGAATGGAGAAAAGTGCTTTTGTGTACGGGAAAGCATGCGGAATATCATGAAACGAAATGTGGAGTCAATAACCATTCTAGAAATTATCAACGTAATTTATCTATCATTATTTTACATATATAAAAATTATATTTTTTCTATTCAGTTCATTGACCTTTAATAATAACACATGTATACATGTATTTATATATACATACATATATACATATATACATTATACATTATATATTAAACATATATATATATGTTTAATATATCATATATATTATATACACATTATAC
>NW_006263535.1:166480-168011 GCF_000469605.1 Apis dorsata | reverse complement strand
CATATATATATATATATATATATATATATATATATATATAGGGTGATTCTTTCTTAATGATCTTAAAGCCAGTGCTATTATCTAAACTACATGGTGATATTTTCGTGTTTATATATTTTTATATCATCAATAAGATTTTATTTTTAATTCTGGAACTTTCAGTTTCAATTTATCATATATATGCATATCCCATATCAATTTTTTATGTTACGATAAAAAAGAATTATCGATAGATGATATAAACACGAAAATATTGGCGCGGCATTTTTAAGTCATACTATTTTGAGTTCTTCAGAACCAATTTATATGTATGTGTTTATCAAATTTTTAATTATTCTTTACTTTTTAATTGTTAATAATTAAATCATTCGCTCTAGATATTCGCTCTTTAGCTATAAATTATAAATTAAAAAAAAATTCAAATACAAAAGTATATAATCAAAAAACTATATAATTAATTTCAAACATTTATATTATCTTTTTATATTATTTTTTCTTTAATTGTTTGTTATTATTGTAACATCATATCTTATTAATAATTTTTTAAATTATTTTTAAATTTCTATGAATAAATTAAGATCTGTTTAGCTTTAATAAAATAAAGATTTGTTTTATTTTCTAAATATCAAATGTATTTTTTTTTTAATTTTTATATCTCTATGTATATCAAGTGCATCATATTTTTTTTATATATTTAAATTTTCTATTTATAAACTTTTATTTTTAGTATAGTAATTATATATAAATTTTTTTTAATAGAATAACTTTGTCATATAATGAACTGTTACTATTATCTTTTCTAATTGAGCATACATACTTATATGGTACATAAATTAAGAAAGAATGTCATTTGCATTTGTACAAGCAATTATAAACTCTTCTGCTCTATTATTTCATTGTTTAAACGAACATACTGTTATATGGTATAATCTTCATTTTATTCAACAGAGAAAAAAAATATCATTATCTATATAAGCAAAATAAACTTTTAAATTCTTTTTTCCAAAAAAATGATCATTGATAATGTTGTTATATATATTGTATTTTATCTAAGACAAATATATATTATATTTTATCCAAGATAAATTTATATATTCCATGCTACCATTAATCATAAGATTGAGGAACACTGGCATTGCATATTGCATGATGTCATCACACATGTAATAGTTCATAATGTTTGAATTATTCTCAGTTTCTTGGTCATATATTACAGTACGCCAATGTCTGAATTTATATATCTTTGTTTTGATTTACAGTTGCTAAAGATTGCGATTATTATGCACAGGGTCTGTGACAATGCGGGAGAAGAAAGGAGGTGCTCTTAGCAGAGTACAAAAGCTGAAAAAAAGGCTTAGCCACAGCTTTGGAAGACTTTGTAAGTATATTTAAAAAAACTTATATTTAAAAAAAATATAGAAAACATTTAATTAATATTTAATTAACATTTAATTTATATTATATTTTTTTGATTTTTATAACAAAATAATTTAATGATAAAAATAATTTAATAATAATGATAATAGTTTAA